>NC_056746.1:1551343096-1551368371 GCF_019279795.1 Protopterus annectens | reverse complement strand
CCCTACATACAAGCAGGGGAGCAAGCCCCCTTGCACCCCCCACACTCCCCCACTTAAATATACTAACTCCAAGGCTGCACTACACAGACAAACACACAAAAACACCACCACACAAGCTACATTCCCCTCGCACACACATCACACTAACAAAACACACAAACACACACTAAAGCCCCTACCCAAAATCCGTAAAACACAAATTACTTACCTACATCTCCAACCACCCACTCACACACTGCAACACCAAAACGGCTAATTCAAAATCTCCGAACTTCGGGATTTTGAATTTCGCGCTTTTGGGGTTTTGGTATTCTGCACATTCGCCCTTCTGGTCTCGGGCTACTGAAATTCAGGATTTCAGTAGTTCGAAATTCTGAAGGGAACCCGTGTGTGTGTGTGTGTGTGTGTGTGTGTGTGTGTGTTTGTTACATGACAACTATCATAAAGCAATTGGACAGGTGAAATTCTTGGTCACACTTAAGGTGTCCCACAAGGCTCTGTCCTAGATCCATACTTGTTTAGACTGTATCTTTCAGTCCTATCTTTATCATCTGAGGTGTTCTACAGTCTGTATGCAGATGACTTAAAATTGGGTAAACTGATTACATGTGTTACAAATTGGGCATGTCTGCAAAAGAACTTGACTAAATTGACTATTTGAGCACAGGAGAATAACATGCTGATAATTACAGTAAAAACTAAGCATATGAGATTTGGGAGACATAAAGTGAAAGATGAATATTTAATCCAGTGCATAGTGATTGAAACTGTAGATTCAGTTAAGGATTGGGTATATGGGTAGAGACAGATTTGAGTTTTTCTAATCATATCAACCAATTTGTTAATGATAGTTGAAGAACTATAGGTTGTATAAGAATATTTATAAAGTCTAGGAAATCAGAAATGATGAAGTCATTGTTTGTTAGTTACATTAGACCCAAACCTGAATATGGAACAACAGTATGAAAACATTATAAGAAAACATGCATGAGTAAACTGGAAATAGTATAGCGAAAATATACCAAGGACATTTGTAAATATGAAAATTTAAGTTATGATGAAAGACTAAAATATTTGAACTTGTGCAGTATTTCATATAGATATTTAAGGGGAGACATTATTCAGGTATATAGTGCATGTAGCGACAGCTGCATCAAGGACTGTTTGGCATTATCAAAATGTAATACAGAATCATCAGATAACCTATGTACAAGATTCTATAGGAATGAGAAGTGTACTATTTGATTCCCTGATAGAGCAGCTGATGCATGGAACAGACTACCAAATTACATTAAAGCAAGCACATGTTTAGATATTTTTAACAGCAGCCTAGACACTTATTATGGGAAAACTATTTTGATATATTGGCAGGCTAGGAGGGCATTAATGGGCATGTTTGATATATTTGTATATATTCATATGTATATGTACAGTGGATATAAAAAGTGTACACACCCATGTTAAAATGCCAGGTTTTAGTGATATAAAAAATGAGACCACAATAAATCATTTCAAAACTTTTCTCACCTTTAATGTGACCTATAACCTGTGCACACCCTTAAACTAATAGTTTGTTGAAGCACCTTTTGATTTAATTACAGCATTCAGTCTTCTTGGGTACACGCCTGCCATCAATTAAAGAGACTCTGATTAACCCCAAATAAAGTTCAGCTGTCCTAGTAGGATTTTCCTGACAGTTACTCAGTTGCCTGCTACAGCAAAAACCATGGTTCGCAGAGAGTTTACAAAGCATCAAAGGGATCTCATTGTTGAAAGGTATCAGTCAGGAGAAGGGTACAAAAAAATTCCCACAACATTGGATATAATATGGAACACAGTGAAGACAGTCATCAAAAAGTGGAGAAAATATGGGACAACAGTGACGTTGCAAAGAACTGGACATCTCTCCAAAATTGATATAAAGACAAGATGAAAACTGGTCAGGGAGGCTGCCAAGAGACCTACAGCAACACTGAAGGAGCTGCAGAAATTTCTGGCAAGTACTGGTTGTGTACTACATGTGACAACAGTCTCCTGTATTCTCAATATGTCTGGGCTATGGGGTAGGGTTGCAAGACGGAAGATTTTCTTACACAGAAAAACATCCAGGCCCAGGTAAATTTTACAAAACAATATGTCAAGTCTCCAAAAAGCATGTGGGAAAATGTGTTATGGTCTGACGATACCAAGGTTGAACTTTTTGGCCACAATTCAAAAGATACATTTGGTGCAAAAACAACACTTTGCATCACCAAAAGAGCACCATCCCCACAGTGAAGCATGGTAGTGGCAGTATCATGCTTTGGGGTTGCTTTTTTTCAGCTGGAACTGGGTCTTTAATCAAGGTGAAGGGAATTATGAGCAGTTCCAAATTCCAGTCACTTTTGGCCCAAAACCTTCAGGCGTCTGCTAGAAAGCTGAAGATGAAGAGGAATTTCACCTTTCAACACGACAATGACCCCAAGCATACATCCAAATCAACAAAAGAATGGCTTCACCAGAAGAAAATTAAAGTTTGGGAATGGGCTAGCCAGAGGTCAGACCTAAATCCAATAGAAAATCTGTGGGGTGACCTGATAATGGCTGTGCACAAGAGATCCCCACGCAATCTGACAGATTTGGAGTGCTTTTGCAAGGAAGAGTGGGCAAATATTGCCAAGTCAAGATGTGCCATGCGATAGACTCCTACCCAAGAAGACTGAATGCTGTAATTAAACCAAAAGGTGCTGCAACAAAGTATTAGTTTAAGGGTGTGCACACTTATGCAACCAGCTTACTGTACCTTTTTTATTGTTTATATTTTTTCCCCTAACAGATTTGTTTGCTTTTCAATTGAATTGTACAGGTTATAGGTCAGATTAAAGGTAGTAAAAGTTTTTAAATGATTTATTGTGGTCTCATTTTTTTATATCAGAAAAATCTGGCATTTTAACAGGGGTGTGTACAGTTTTTATATTCACTGTATGTGTGTGTGTGTTTGTGTGTGTGAGTAAATGTCTGTAAGTGGTGAGATGAGATTGGAACATATTTGTGCGAGCATGAATATATGGTTGTGCATATAGTGAGCATCTATGTTATGTGTGTGTGCTGTTGTTCAGTACATGTTGCTTATGTGTGTGTGTGTGTGTGTGTGTGTGTGTGTGTGTGTGTGTGTGTGTGTGTGTGTGTGTGTGTGTGTGTGTGTGTGTGTGAGTGTATCCATCCATTTTGGGGTTGAGGAAACAGTGGATGCATCTGACAGCCAAATACACTGAGTTTTCCACCAGTAGCTAGAACATTAGGAAGCATTCAGTTCACAGTAGAAGAAGCACAGACTACTTGTAGAAGGCAAAAAAGTGCTCACTATTGTTTGGAATACAGATATTAATTAAACAACTTGCACAATGTAGGGGTTATTAACTGTGACTTGTGCTGCACAATGTTGTGCTTACAGAATAGTACTTGGTATACATTGCAAAGTCTCTATATAGAGGAGCAGGCAGCTACCTTTCATTTGTGACTGAAGCAGTAATTGAATGTTTACATGGGAGAGTGGACTATAGACTGTACCAACATTTCTATTGCCCTGGATTTGCGAAGCATCTGGCTTAGGTAAGGACCCTACCCATCTAGTGTAGACCCAAGATGCATTGTGATATAGACTACTTCCAGACATTTGTGATCATGGGATGCAGAGGCAAAGCTTCAGGTGAATACTAAAGCATTAAATGACAGTTACAGAGATACTTTTCAACAAAAGTGCTCCCACTGCTTGATAGTCTAACACATTTGTGTCAAGCAGAACCATGACAATAGCAATTCCAGAGGGCCTGACAGACGATGTTTCATGCTATTTAGAAGGAATCCTGGGATACTGTCTGGGCCCATTGATGCAGTTTTCTTGGTCTTAGAGAAAGTATTAAGGACCTGTTCCCTAGTGATAGAAGAGGGTGTTATATTTGGTAAAGTTGGACGCAAATTTGTTGGCAAGTAGGTTTGCTATACCTCCTGGCTTAGTATGGGTAGTTCCATTAACACTGAGCTCCACACACAGTTGTATATATTACCTTTTATGTTGTGGACATGGTGAAAGAATGCCTTGTGGTTGTACTTAGCCCAGGAACCAAATTTACCTCAAATTTAGCTTTGGTAGACTTTACTTGTTCTATTTGTTTAGTTCAAAAAATTGGCTTTATCCTGCTGGGTGCTACACCTCCTAATTTTTGCCATGATTTTCTTCCTTCTGTTATACAGCCTATTAATGTTGTAATTTGGTCAGGGTGACTTGCTTTTTGAGTTAGTTATGTACTTCTTCCTGGTGGATACAACTGCCTCTGAGTAATTAATATGCTTGAGTAGGGTTTAGCTGAACAGTTCCAGGAAGGCAGCAGTGTTCTCAGGGTTTATGAGGGCTTGAAATTTTGCCAGGTTATCACTTAATAATAATAAGTTAGCCTTAGAGTAGTTCCTGAATATTCCAGGGTAATGACACCTAAAAAAAAAATAACTAATCACCTGTATCCTCAACTTGTTGCCATTCTCCCAGAAATACACCTACATTCTAGAACTGTATCATAGTTCCACATCAGCACACTGAAATACAGATTATAACTGAAATGCGCAAGTGGCTAACAGCATGGGGAAGACTTTGTACCTTCATGCCTGTCCTCAGGAAAGCATTGTTAATGACTAAATTAGGTATGAGATATTTAACACAAAAAGGTTTTGTTCCTAAATCTAAAGATGACACAATGAGAATCATAGGTGAATAAACTTCCCAAACTATTGTGTTTTATTTATTTTTTTTGGTCTTCAAATGAAGACTCAAGTAGAGGGGTGTCAGTACAGAACTCAGCCCAGGCACGACTGAAGTCAGCTACACTGCTGATATATATATATATATATGCACATATATATATATATATATATATATATATATATATATATATATATATATATATATATGTGTGTGTGTGTATATATATATATATATATATATATATATATATATATACACACACACACACACACACACACACACACACACACACACACACACACATATGCATACCACTCACATTCCCACATATGTAATGAAATAATAGATTGGGAGATGCCATTTATTTTCATCCTAACTGCTAAATTATTCCTTGAGATGTATATAGTAAAGCCACCATTTAGTCTCCAAAAATTCTTATCAATTTAGAAATTCGAGAAATTTATCTCTTTCAACCATACTTTCTATAAGACTAAAAATACACCAGAAATCCCATACAATGTGGTTTACCTAACTTCATTATAAGGCCAACAATATTTCATAAAAATGATTCACAAACCTTCATCACTTAATCCATTTTTCAAGATTTCTCTTGCATAGTCACCAACCTGGCTTCTTCCCCCTGTAATTCTTGTGTTTCCAGTAGATGGCCAGATTATCTAGTCTCAGAGACTTCTCCTCTAACTGTTTGAATATCAAGGCTAAACACCATACCAATATATCTAACCAAACTTAAATATAAAAGTTCAGGTGTGAAACTAATTGCACTAAAAAAGGTCACAGCTTTTCTTCCATTATAAGGTATCTCATAATGAACTTGATATAAAATGAAAATAGAACATACCCTAATCACCTTGAGGTCTTCATCACAGTTATTCACTTTCTGAATATCATTATCATTTATATGCCTTTAGCTAAATCTCAAACTGGATTTATTTTACAAATTACATACTTCACAGATGTCCTCTCTTTGTGTAATAATAATAATCATACCCATTGGTTAACCAGGTAGGCCCACTGAACACACAGTTCCTTTACAGGGATGGTCTAGGAAGAATGTCTGGTTAAATGACTTGTCCAAGATCACACAGTAGGCAAACAAGGGAGGAGGGAATAAAACTCTGTACCACAGGAAATATACCTCACAGCAGTAACATTCTGTTCCCTCTGCCAGACTGCAGAACTCCTCCTGCATTAGAAGACATATTTTATGTGGAGCATTCCAATAGGAAAACCTTCCTATTTTTTAAAAATAAACTGATACACCTTATTAGAAGAGAGATCTCCGGTCACAACTGCCTTAATAATTTTCATATACAGCTATCAGGTTACAAAGCATACTTTTGTCTTCTTTCTAAATTGTCTTCTTTCTAAAATTCCCTCACAAAGGCTATGGCTGCAAAGCTTTCAGTCAGTTCACCTTTTGTTGAAATTTCAGTCCTCAAACAGTCCATCAAAGCAGGTCAACACTAAACAATCACATATCCATAGCTTTTGAGATGGTGCTTCAGTTATTTCTTTCCTAACCTCATTCCAGTCACTCTTTCATTTTCTTGTCATGTTTTTCAAACCTTTTATGTCTATTAATGCCCTTTTAGTATCAGCCAAATTTTCATTTTCTCTTTTGATGTTTTTTGAATGGGCACACCATTGCACATACACGTTAATATAGTAAATAACAAAACAAGCAACGTGCTTTAGTTTATTCATAAAATATAACATCCCAACATATAGGGCTGCTAAAAGCAAAGAAGACAGTACACAAAACTATAAAGGATGGTAGAAAAAGTATTTAGTTTCAACAGTAAAACGCAACATTAGAAATCTATAAGGCAACAATTAGGGCACTGTCCTGAAACACACCAGAGCTGAAAATTACAAAAACTAATAAAACCTAAGCTACCCCTGTTGTCTTTGGCAAGCACATAATAAATTAAATAAAAGGCAATCCGAAGACGTCATGATTTTTCAGATGAAAGTAATCAATAAACTTAACTAGCCTGAAGGTTATATTGCCTTTTATTTGATTTATACTATAAATGAGATTGCTGAGAACAACTCTGTAAAATGTCTCTGTCTCCTCTCGTAGCATTTTTGTCTGTCTCTATTGGCTGCTAATTATGCGATCATGCTTCTGGATGGCATGATATTTCTGTGTATGACATTGTGCCAGACTGTGCAAATGACCATTTTCTGCCACGACAGTGTGTGTGTGTGTGTGTGTGTGTGTGTGTGTGTGTGTGTGTGTGTGTGTGTGTGTGTGTGTGTGTGTATTCTTTGTTCATCAAAGATGTGCTGTCCATTACCTGAAAATAAAAGGGAATAACAAGATATCACAAATGATAAGCAAATATTATTTATTTATTTGAAATTATTTATTGAGAAATCCCAGCCAGGTATAGTATCTTTGGTACTTTTCCATTATCGGGGAAACTGTTATGCAATGATCGCTAGCCCTGAAGCAGAAAAGTAAGAGACGGAGAACTTCCGCAAAACGTACCCTGAGTACATGTGAACTTTCTACTGATGTTCGCAGTTCTCAGAGTTATTTCAGTTCTTTTCTGCTTCCGGGATAACAAAGAAGCAACTGACCAATTTCGGTGCCACACCTAACTCCGTTTTACATATGACAGGACCTTCTTGCCCTTCTTGTCCTCGCAAAGTTATTTACACAAAGAACGTATAATGTAAAACTTCCCCTATTTACAGCAACACGTGCATGCACTGAAAGAACTCACCAGAATTTCACGACTACAACTGGAATAGCATGTAAGGCAAGCAGACAGTATACTGAAATGGAAGGGGGAAACGCAAGTGACAGTCATTAAAATGAAAAAAAAAAAAAAACGGCCAAAAATCATGGACATTCAAAGACAGTTTGCACAGTTAAGAACTACGGCCAAGAAACACTGCATTCACAAAAACAGTAACTTTAGGACGGGTCCATTCGGTGAAACTGGCTGTTCAGTGCTCAAGTATACACTTAAACACATTGGCACATAAATAAAAAAAATATATTTTTTAAAAAAAAACGAGCCAGTTAACCAACATAAGACGTTTCAGAAAGAGTACAGACTGACCAGCTGAATATGTATTTGGAAGAAATATGAAGCTATGAAGATAGGCTTAACGAAGCTGAAAGTCCAATAGCAAGATAGGAACACAAAGCAAAAGCGCTGTTGCCATTAGGAGCCAAAACAGGTTTGAAACTGAAGCTATAAAGGATGTTTCCTAGAAAACTGAGACTGTGGGTGGGAACCTGAGTGACGAGGTAGAGTGGGCGTTACTTTGCTGTGCTGTAAGTTGGACCCGAATTTTAAACTCTGGGATTGTCCCTTTAAGCAATGGGTACACCCGCGCAAACAAGCGCAAATACGGGCAGCTATATCGTGGATTTAAAAAAAATATAATAATATTTTCCATTTTATAACTCTGATGGGGGTTTACAGTGTCAGGGAGTGTGGTGTTGGGTGCAAGTACATTTGAGCGGACTCGCTCTTGTCTGTTGATATTATGCTTTTTAAAACCTTGCAGGGGCGTGGACTTTTAGACTGCTCGGCAGTTGGACACGCCCCCTGCTTGCCTACTCAGTCTGTATAAGAGTTACAGATGAGTCAGCATGCCCTCATGAATATTCATGGCATTCTGACGTCATACCGTTCAACTGCAGCCTCCAAGTAAGACATATTAAGTCTTACATAATGTTTTTAAATAGTGTATTTTAACACACATTCAACAGTATGAATTGTGAGACTAAAGGGTTAATTTTCATGTCAGGTTTGTGCTAGATGTTTCCCTGTGCCCAATTAGATGCATCTGTGTATTATTTAAATGTTTGCCTTGTCCTAGAGCTTTGTCTGAAGAAGTTTACAATGTTTTAAACGAAAGCGCCTTACATCTTTTATATTTTTTCTACATTAAAAACTTTTGTTTTACATCATCGTGCTTTGGATTTTGTGTTTGTTGGAACCTGATCTGCCAGACCTTTTACATGTTTTACCTTGTATCAGTGAGGTAAATACTTTAACCATATGTCATTGTTTCAGATGCATTTGCAGATTTCAAAATATCAAATCTTTTCACTTCAGCAGAATAAATAGACAGCTCAACTGGTATATTCTTTTGAACATACTTTTGCCTGTTTATACATTTAAGAGGCATATATTTTTTTCTAGCAGATATTCCATAAGCATGATTAACTGCAAAACATTTCCTGTCACACATATACTCACATCTACAGCAGGCTCAAATGAAACTTTTAATTGATCGATTGGGCCTCTATGTTAGGTCTTCATTCTCACATGGTTCTCTTTTCTGCATCCATTACGTTCACAACAAATCCTGCCCTTATTTATCATTTTTGTCCTATTATTTGACTATTATTTTAAAGACATTCAAATTCCTAGTCAATTCTTACAACGATGCCTTAGTAATTGTAGTTGATCTGCACTCATCCACATATTTTGATAAGGTCAAATCTGTTTTTGTTATTATCCATCCCTTTTGTTTAATTTTTCCCCGTTCCACACATTATATTCTCATTTACCAGATGATCATGCATCTCGTCTAATTCACAGTACATGAATAAACTACTGTCTCTGTAGGACCTTGTGATACAGAAAATAACTAATATTTAATAAGCACTGATGTTTTATCACCCTCCTCATGTTTGATAAAACAGTTAAGTATATTATGCGGTCTTCAACAACATGCAAAAATGCATGTCACAGAACATCTTTAAACTTTTCAGCTAATTCAGTTGCAAACATAAATAATTTTTTTATCAAATGCTTTCTGGTGTTCTTTATATGGATGACAGTTGCAGTTGCCTTAGCTATATGGTTTATATCTTGTGAAGGATATAACAGCCAGACAGCTTCCAAAGCTTTCAGGGCACCTTTCACACACCCAAATCATTAATCAGCTTGAGTTGAGCTGACTAGAAAGTCCAGTTTTGGTCACAAAGTCCTTAAGAGCTTTCTTGCAGCCAAAGAGTGCTCCTCTTACAGGCTTTTAAGAACTGATAGTCAGCCAATGCTATTGCAGCGCTGGGCAGATAAGTTCCCTTCAGGGAAAAACTTCCATTTCAATTTTTATAACATGCATTGTACAATTTCTGTACAAGAATCATTTCAAAACTAGAAAAAAAGTATTTTTCATGACTGCCAAGTGACTTTTAGTTACTTTTAAATGGGAGTGGCATTTTTTACTTTTATTATAAAAACTTGTTAAATTTAATTTATAACTACTTTTTCTGTTGTGAAAGTTACATTATTTTACTTTGATGGGCTGAGGTATGTGTTTAAAGGGCTTTTTGTTTTGTTTTTTATGGAGAAAAAGATACTTTTTTACAACTTACCTGTTTTACTTACTACTGCTGCCAAGCTTCACTGGGAATCAGGCATCTCTTTCAGCTTAATCATGGGACTACCTCCTGGTGCCTCATTTCTTTCTTTTTCCAACCACAAGAGAAGGGAATTGCTAAGCAGCTTTTGCCACCACAGCAGAGTGCTAGAGTGTTTCAGCCACAGATTGGTGACTCTGCTGTGGCCATTACTGGCTCCTCAGACCATTCATCTCTTTCCCTGGTGTCCTCTGATGTAGTCCCTACAGCCACCACTGGCCAATGGTTAGACATGTCCTTTATGGCACTTGGAGTGACCTTAATGAGCAAGAGAGAGAAACACTGTTGTGCTGGGAAAAGGGACAGGAAATATCACTCTGCCTAGCTAGAATGTTATACCTATTCCTAGGGAGGTTTTCCTGGAAAGGTTTGGTCTATTTCTTTAAAAATTCCTGTCAAAAAGAAAGGAAATTTAGACATATTTCTTTTCCTGTCTCTGTTACTTTGGACAGGAATGATTTATTGGGCTTTACTAAGGGGTTTAGTTCTTGAGCCTTCCAGTTTAGCTGTTTCTGGTAAAATAAAATAAGATTCTTAATTTTCTGAAGACATTCTAATGTTTGAAACCATAAAATGTGTGTGAAGAGATGCATTCTGTTTTGTCTACTCAGTTTTCTGATTCAGATTATGAGAATATTGTGGCTTTAGCCAGTTCCTTTGGAGGATTCTCTTTCTCTGAAACAATTTCCAAAATGAATCTTTGTTTTACAGGGATCATATGATATTCCAGAGTACTGAACAAGTATTACAATATATTACAACAGGATTTTCAAGACTTTATCTCAATTCCTCCTGCTCTTTCACCATTGGAAGATGTTTTTGTCACAGCCTTTAGCTTATCTAATTGCTGACATGCTGCTCCCAAGAAAGCAAATGGATTGTATACATTTTTTTTCAGTTTTATAAGTTTTTATACACTTATCCCAGATCAGACCCAGCAGCTATTGTTTTAGTAAATCCACCTACTGATAAGCAACAGGTTATACCAATCCCGCTTATTCTGTCAAGAATGGGAACATTTATATTAGATTTGTGAAAAAAGAGTATTCTGCAGCACTTGTTTTTAGAATACTCAACTGACAAGATCATATGCAAAAGTTTATTTTTGCTTCCTTTGAGAATATGAAGAATATCATGGCATCTGTTATTTTTTCATCTGAGAAAAAATCTGCTAGGTGTAATTTTTATTAAAGTATTTTATTTATTTATTTAACATTTGTTAACTGTGAAAGTCCGTCTTGGAATGAAGCCAATTTTCAGTGGAGGCTTGGGGACAAACGTTCCAGATGCATGTCTTTGTAACGTGGGAGGAAACAAGAATACCTGGAGAAAACCAACACGAATGCAGGGAGGATATGCAGACTCAACACAGAAGGCACTCCAGCCAAGAATTGAACTGGAGAACCTCTTGCTGTGAGGTGACAATGCTACCACTGCACCACTGTGCCATCCAAACTGCAAAAACATTTTTTTCAAAAAAAATCAAACTGCACTGTTTGATTGCTTCTGTGTATCAAGTAGCTGCTCGGTGCTTGAAATGTGCTTATAATTTTGCTGATGCCACTTCTAGGGTGGCTGCCATTTGAAATGTTATGAGGTGGTTTGCTTGGTTGTATTCTCAAAACCTCTAAGAAGGTATCAAAAATTATATTTTGAGCTCTCCCTTTGATAGAGATTTCATTTTTGGGCAATCTGCTGCAGAGGTCCTTAAAAAGTGTGATGACAGAGGTAAGCTGATTTGAGGGATCTCTCAGATATTTCAGCCTACCTTCTCCAAGTTTCTCAAGGGGTTTAATGCTACTTCTGTAGCCATCTTTAAAAATCAAAATAATTAAATCCAGCAAGCTACTGGTAAGTGAACATTTAAAAAGAAATCCAAAAATAATAGAGGAACTCCAAAGAATAAATTACTACTAACAGGACTACCCTCTGCTGGCAAACCCTTAATCCTTCCAGAAAGTCTAAACTTCCATTTCTCTCTTTGGCAAAAGATAATCTCAAACATATGAATTCTGAGAATAACCCAACATGGTTAAAAATGGTTGTGGGAGTCTCCTCTCCTTTTCCAGGGATTCCCCTCCTCCATCATCTGCCAGACTAAGTTAATCTCTTTTTTTCAAGAATGTTTCTGTTGCTAAAGAAGAAGATTCTTGGAGATTAATTCTGGGTCTATCCTTTCTGAAAATGCTTGTGATACTGCCCAATTTCAAAATGTTATCTCTGCACAACTTATTACCCCTTATTCCCCATTTGAGTTTTCCGGTTAAATTAGATTTAGAAGTTGAAATAAACACATTTCTATAGATTCAGAGTTAAGATACTTTTTAAGGTTTTCTCTGCCTGGATTACATTATCAGTTCTCTGCATTACCCTTTGGCCTATCTACTGCTCTAAGGGTAATCACAAAGTATCTAGCTCCTGTGATGGCCTACTGCAGACCACAAGGTATTCACATTTTTCCTTATTTAGATGACTTGATTATCTCTGCAGAGTCTTTTTCAAAGTGTCAGGAATCTCTCAACCTGGCTAAAGGATTTCCTACACAGACTGGAGATCCAGGTGAAATTACAGAGCTTTCCCTCAGGATTGTTTTCCTGGAGTATCTTCTGGATGACTAAGCTTTTCTTCAACAGAAAAAAATAGATCTAGATCTATTCCTGAATCTTTCTACTCAGCCTACTTACTTGGGTGGGGATTTTCTGAGGATTTTGTGTTTCATGGCTTATATGATTCTAATGATCTCTATTGCAAGACTCCACATGAGAAAAAAAACTCCAGTGCTATCTGAAATCTGTTGGATCCAAGCATCAGTGTCTCCTGACTTTCCAGATTACAGTTGTACGGTTGTGAAAAGGGAGATTTTGTGGAGGAGATACCAAATTTGTCAGAACCCAGGTCTCCCATTCCCCATCTCTGCCCCAGCACAGTCGGTTACAACAGACACTTCAGACTTTACTTAAGGAGAATCATATGTGACGATAAAAGTGCAGGGTCTTTGGAAAAGGGGACCAAACACAAGCATAAAAGAGATGCTGACAATTGTACATTCTCTCAATTCTCTCAGTTAACTATGGGCCCCAGGACCTCTACAACTCTTTTATAGTAAATACGACTGCCACAGCAAAATTTTTGATTTACAGAATAATAGATTTGGATTTAAGCTTGATGGAATACAAATGGGAAAACAAATCTCTTTTTTGGATTTAGATCTGATGGGATTTGAACTGTGGTAAAAGTATAACATAGGTGCATAGAAATTTTAATGATGAGGTCCAATATGCAACTGATATGTTCATTAAAAGGGGTTATGATGTGGAAGAAGTAAGAAAATCCTTAGAGTTAAGGATAAACATTTAGGGAAAGAGCAGAATATAATATATAACAATAACAGATTTGATCAATTAAAAGATAGACAAGTATTGTCATACAGGTTTAGTAATAGGTATAAAAATAGTTTTGATACGAATACTGATTTGGGGAATAAGGAGGTATTTTTTGTTATGACATAAGACATTGACAAAGAGCTAGTAGAGTCTTTAAAATATTATTGGCTGATGATGTTGAAAAACAGGTAGTTGTTCAATTTAATTAAGAGATTTCCATGTATTTCTTAGATAAGATGATGAAATATTGCTGGTATGTTAGTACACAGTAGGTTTATTCCACTATCAGATAGACTTTATGACCAAATGTTTCCCTTTAAAATTGGGACAGTTTTGTACCTGCAAATATACTGTAAATACATTTTCTAAACTAAATTGTGTTAATTTTTAAATGGTGTTAATTTTTATTTTAATAGGCAATCTTCATGTAATTCCGAGGGCATTGTATATGCTTTGAAGTGTTCTTGTGAATTATTTTATATAGGGGGAAGTCAAAGGTAATTTAAAATGAGGTTACTGGAACACATTAGGGATATCAAGAATCAATGCCTTGAGAATCCCTTGGGAATACATTTTAAACAGTTTCTTGCTGGTAATCCAGATTCTTTGAAAGGTAGTATTTTGGATGATGTCTTTGTAGGTTTGGGGGAACATGTGGATTTAAAAGAGAAATTATTGTATAAAGAAACTTTGTATATTCTTAAATATAACACACTGACACCATATGGTTTGAATAAGGAGCACAACTGGAAACATGTAATTTTATAATTAACACTTGTTAAGTTGATTTAATTAATTAATTAATGCTGTTTGGAGTGTATATAAATGTAGAGACAACACAGTGTGATTTTTACTCCTTCAAGGCATTTTGTGCCGAGGGCCTAGAGAGATAATAAATTGTGTACGTATTTTCTACCTGGTTGTAGAGCTTTTGTCTGTGGCAGTCGCATTTACAATATCTGAAATATTGGATTCGTTTTTTAGTTGTTTTGGCCTCTACAAGTGTTTACAGGCAACCATGCAGTGATAGACTACATAAACAAGCAAAGGGAAGCAGATTTTATACTCTATGCAGACTAGCCATGATAGCCTAGAATACATAATTTCAACAGAATCTCACTTTACATGCATCGTATGTACCATCAGAGTAAAACAGTGTTGCAAAAAATCTCAGCAAGACCATGACAGGCACTCACAAATGGAAATTGAATCAGGAACTCTTCCAAGAATTGATCCATTTGTGAAGAACACCTCAAGTAAATCTTTCGTCCTTTAACCACAACAATCAATTGACAAAATTCTGTTACAGGACTTCATGCAAGAAGGCCTGGAAGACAAATATATTTTCTTTTCCTTGGTTAGGAATGTTGCTGTATGGTTTTTCACCCCTTCCACTAATATCCAGAGTCATTCTGCATATTCAGAATGATTCTCCAAAGATCATTGTGGGATTCCATTCTGGCCCAGGTAGCAGAAGTTTAACCTTCTTTTGAAAATGGCCAGGAGCAATTAACACAAGCTTCCTCACAGACTGCATCTAGTCACACAAGACAAGGAGTGTATGATACATCCCAGCCACAAACAACTGTAGCTGGCTGTCTAGATGATAGAATCTTAATACCTTTGGGCATCTTTTTTCTGAGGACGTGCAGCAGTTATTAACTGAGGCAAGAAAACCTCTTACTAGAAAATTGCACGTATTTCTAGTTGGCACAAAGAAAAGAAGCAACTCCCATTCAGGGCTAGTGTTTCCCTGGTTCTACATTACTTCTGTGAGTTATTATCCTCTGGTCTGCCTTATTCCTTCACCATTGTTCATTTGCTGGCCATTTCTGGATATCTGCCTATGGAACTCCTCTTTCAATGCAATCTCATGTGAAAATGTTTTTGAAAACGGTGTCACATACCAAGTGTCGTATGAAACAGGTAGCTCCTCCTTGGGATCTAGATATTGTGTTATAAATACTAACTCTTGCTACCTTTCAACTACCTTTTCAGACTGACTTAAAGTTCTTAACATGGAAAACAATTCTACTAATTGCACTGACTCCTACAAGAGGAGCATCTGATTTGCAAACTCTTATGGTTGATCACCTTTATCCCATTTTCTACAAATCTAGGGTTTCCTTAAGAACTAATCCTTCATTTATGCCTAAAGTGATATCTGAGTTTACCTTGAGCCAGACTATCCATCTCCTTGTCTTCTTTCCAGAACCTAAAAATGAGGGAGAAAGGATACTTCATACTTTAAGTATCCACAGACAACATAGGTACTATCTTGACAGAACAAAAGCTTTCAGGAAATCAAAAATGTTGTTCACTTTTTGTAAAGATAAAAAAAATGGCACACTCTATCAAAGCATATTATTTCCAAATGGTTGTCTCATGCTATTACCTTTTGTTATATCCACCACAACAAGAGTCCTCCAAGTAGGGTTAAAGCTCTGTCTACCAGAGCCTTGATTTTATTTGTAGTTTTTGGAAAGAGATGGATTCTAGAAGTATTCTAGAGCAGCAACTTGGTTGTCATTATGTCTTTTTATATACTATTATAAACTAGTTTCCTTCTCCAGGTCTAGGACAGGCTTTTCTAGGACTATTCTCCTGGAGTTCCTGGATGCTCATCCTTCATCCTCCCAGTTAGTGTAAGTTATGGAAGTCTACCCAAATAGTTAAAGAATACAGCAGTCATCCATATGAAATGCATAGGAAGTTGTGTAAGTAAACTTAACACGATAGCAAATGTTTGAATGATTGCTGCTGTAATAGCCGCTCCCTCCCTCCAATCCCTTTTTTTGCATGTTTTTATTGCCAGGATGGGGACCGTTAGTTTTGTTCTCCTAGCATTGTCCTTGACAGGACTTTATCCTCCTTCTCTCTCTCTGTTGGCATAGAAGCACTGGAGGACTTGATGCCCATACCTGAGTTTTTAGTCAACTTAGCCAAAGTTGACTAATGGTGGTTATATCATAAGCACACTGTAACCATATAGCAAAGGTTATTACAGAAGTGATCATTGGGATGTCTACTGTTATGGTAAGTTTGCATACACAAATGTACTTTTTCAAACAAATTTCTTTGTAATAGGACTATAACTGGTGGTTGCTTCTGATACATATTTCCATTGAGAATCATACTTTAGTATATGCAAATTCAGGGATACTTGAAAGCAAACACAATTATTTTCTTCGGCAGATTTATTTTTACAGTTTTTGCAGATATTTTAATGAATGGGGTTCAGAGGATTACCTGGACCTGTTGGCCAATGGTAGACACACTGGTCCAGTCAGTGTAGCACACATGCAACCCCGGACATTTAAGGGCATCACAGACCTGTTATTGCTCAATCTCGTGTGGCTGAAAGGCACTTGTCCGTCTAAAAATTTGGAGACAACCGCATGGGGCCATATAACTAGTTAGCATGGCAGAGTCTCGTTTGTTACTGGAATCCAAATTAAAAGGCCTAATAAGTAGCACAATGAAACAGAAGATTTCTAACCTCAATAAGGTTTGTATTCTAAATGGCTTCTTTAGAAGTGATGGGTGTACCACCTGACATGCTAATCTTTGTAGCTAGCTCATTAGCATTAGTATTATATGCCCATATATCACACAGCCACATATAAGGTACTCACAATAATAGTAGATCTTTGAGAGAGATTACTATAACAATAAAGCTACCCTCTGTCTATCCACCCCTAAGAGATTAGTATTTATGGTTGGCAATAGCTGTGTTTATGGACGGTGATTACAGTTACTGTTAGAGTACATACAACATCTGCATTCTTTCAAGAGAATAGTGGTCAGTAAAAACACATATCCCTGTATCCCCTAAGAGAATTATGCTTAGGGCTGGCGATAGCTATGTTGACTAGACTGTAATTACAGTTACTGCTGCAGTACTTACAATAACAGCATTCTTTAGAGAGGATGGAGGTCTGTAAAACTACCTGTCCATCCCAAAGAGGGCTTAATGAACAGAAAAGTATCCCTAGCAATGCTGGCTATCAGCCAAGTTAGCTAAGAATATTGAGTGATACAACACCAGCATTGGTTTTCATACAGAATAGGAATATAGCTGTTGGAATCGTAGGGTGGGAAAGGGGAATGAATGGGATGGAAAACAGAATGTTATTTATTATTACAGTGATTTTGTCACTAAGATCTACTGTTATGGTAAGTACCTAACACAAAACACTACATTCTGTGTTGCCACCAAATCAGTCCATGATTTCTCAAACAGGTTGTATTTTACTGGGGTCTATATTACCACATCGAAATGTAAATCCACCGAATATGAATCCCTTGACACCTCTACAATGAAATGCACTTCCGCGAACCGCAAAAGGTTTCCCAGGTTAAGAAAGCACTTGGGTGGGTTTGATTTAGTGCAGTGTGCAGTCTGGTGTGCTCAGGGGCAAGTGTTTACTTACCCTGAGACAACTTCAGATGTTCTCTGATTTGGGTTTTTTTATATAGGTATCGATGGATTAGTATTTGGAGGAGATAAGTTTTGATGTCATGATAATATAGACCCTTTTAATGTATCACAGCCACCAAAAGACATACCCAACACTTGATTTATCTTCTAAATACTACTTTCTAGTTTCTCATTCCTTTTTTATTCCTAGAAAATATCTATTCTTTGTTTTGTTCAATATCCTTTATGTCCAACATAGGCCTAGCAGCTTGTTTTTGATCAACTAATATTGCAGAATCATTAGTGCAAGTAAAAAATTCCTCATTTCACTTCCTTTGTATTTTAATCCCATGTATATTTAGATGTTATTTTTAATAACATTGTTCTCATAAAATACAGAAAGAGCAACACCCTTGTTTCAACTCCTTTTTAAAGATGAAGTGCAAAGATTTTTCTGCCATTTCTTTTTGTTATAATTTGGCCTTCATCTTGTAAATTGGGCTTTATTATTAAAAAATGTGAAATTTGTACTCTAGTTACTTCAGTGGACCTATATTTATTAAGTTTAGTAAACTGGTATTTTGGTTACTGTATGCTAAGCAATTGTCCAATTACTTCCTGATTCCATGGGATCCACCCCCAACCTTTGATGATGCAGTACAGGGGACAAACAGCTGGCAATGTGTTGTTTTATGTAGTCTACAGCAAATTGTATTACAGAGTAACCAGAGTGCAGTACAATCAGTTATTCAGTCAAACAATAAATCAATTAATAAATACAGCTATATTGAAGCAAAAGATAGCAGATAAGATGGAACTGAATAATATTCTTAATAAGTTGAATAGCAGTTGGCATGCAGTGTAGTAAAACAGATGTAAATCATTGTCTACCAATGGATTGATCACTTTTAGGGAGAAAACGACAGATTTGTGAACCACCTCACCTCAAAGACAGTGAATTTATAAGTTATACTGCAAGGAATTAGTGTTGGAAATAAAACATTTGGAATAATTTGCACATCCATGAAGATAAAGATGGAGTAAAGTGATCATTCCACAGTATACAGTTGTTTACTACAGTGTGATAGACAGCAGTTTACTACAGTGTGACATCTGCATTATTAAACTGTATGTTAAGTACAATTAAACTTTGCTAGAAATTTATTTATTTAGTTTCATGTGCATGTAGAGTGTTTTACATTGGCCAAACTACATGCTTTTTCAGCAAACAATTTCACTACACATGAGTGATCTTAATTGTAATAAAATGTGCAGTCTTTTATTTAAACATACTCTTGAACATCAAAAGATGATTTTCATTTTTTTTACCAAAGTTAAGGTCCCTTGAAACATGAGCAATTTATACAATAAAAAAAATAATTCTTAACAGAAAGGAAAGAGTTTTGATTATGAATCTGGGACAGGACTTGGTGAATTGTTCTGATTTTTATCATATGTTGTTTCTATTTGGTTTATGCCTCTATCACATGCTGGGTTGGCTCACAGGCTCACATGGTATGGGGCGGTATAACACATGAACTTTTTGGAAATGAGGGATAACAGTGAAGAGCAAAACCTTTCTTTTTTCCACTTGTGCTTTACACTGGATTTTTTTTTGGGGGGGGGGGTTTATTCAATGGCCTTGATGTTCATTTAAGTTTTAAGCAAAGTTCAATGATTTGTACTTGTTGACAAGTTTTGTACCTGTGCACTTTTGCGTTTTGATACACACATGTGTGTGTGTGTATATATATATATATATATATATATATATATATATATATATATATATATATATATATATATATATATATATATATGTTTATATATATAAAATAAAACTTTTTCTATTTAAAACAATAAAATAATAAATAAAGTAAATAAAACTCGCAGGCACCAAACAGTTCAATTAAGCTTTTGCTCTTATTAGATGAAAGAGCTTCTTCAGAATAACCAAATTTTCAAACACATACAGTATACTTCAGAGTAAATCACATGTAAGTACAGTAACCAATGAATTAAATCAAAACATTAGTACAGAGACCAATGAAATATCAATATAACATTCAAACAGTACCAATGAAATAGTATATGTTTATATATATATATATATATATATATATATATATATATATATATATATATGGAACTATGTCAAAATAACGAATTACCATAAGATCGAGTTGCAAAACAGTGAGACAGAAACAATAGTTTATATTCAGGAATGTGCAGATCATCGTACATTTTCCCCTGGTAAGTAATCAATCAGTCAACAAAACATAAAAAAACAAACCTAAGCAAATAAAACCCACCCAAGTGGGGGGCTTTGACTCCACACCCCCCAACTAAATATAGCAACTCTGAGATCACACAACAGTGGTGAAAAGGGCAAAGTTTACCACAATGGCCAACTGACTCCTTTCGCGATGAAAACTTATGATGATCTGGATGTTCTTGAACATAAACTTTCATTGTTTCCATCTCACCATTTTGCAACTTGACATTCTGGCTTTTTGAGAATTTAAATTATAAATTAAAAAAAGAGGTCATTGTTCCCCTCTACTCATCACTCATTCGACCCATTATAGAGTACAATGCCCCTTTTGGAATGTACCTCACAAGACATCTGCAGCAGCTGGAAAGCCACAGAAGTACCTCACAAAGAGGATTACTGGCCTCAAACCAATGCCCTACATTGACCGCCTCAAGAAATTCCAGCTTTACTCCGTAGCATATCGCCTACTCCGAGGTGATCTCTGCCTAACATATAAAGCTATGTCAAACCCAGAGCTGTTTGACATGTTACACCTAAAGAAATCCCAATCCCTCCAAGCTACACGCTCTAGGGACCTAAACCTTGTCACCACAATAAACAGGACATGCTGGAGGGATAGATTCCTGTCCCAGAGATTTCCTATACTCTGGAACAAGCTACCCATCTATGTCAAGCAAAGTTCTTCATTAGCACTCTTCAAGAAAAATCTTGATGAGTGAATGGGAAATAGGAAATACACCCAGGGGATCACTTCTGTGTCTCTGCTGGACAGTGGCACAGGAAAATAACTTTCTTGGGTGACAAAAGGCATGAAAATGGAGCAGGATACAGAAATAAATAAAATTTATTAAGCGCTTTCATCAAATATTAGGACTGACTTCTTTAGAATACCAGACAGTCAGCAAGACCATCCTTTTATACATACAACAATTAAGCCACTGATTAAATACAATTGAATAATTGAATAATTAAGCATACAAATGTTTAAAGACATTGGGCCAGATTCAGGAAGCCTCCGTGTAAGAGTTATAACTCTTACACGGAGGCTGCAGTTAAACTGTGTGATGTCAGCATGTCATGCATATGCATGAGGTGCATGAGGCATGCTGAATCACACTAGTAACTCTTACACGGTCCGTGTAAGAGAGTAGGGGGCATGTCTGTAGGCTAAGCTCTGCAAGTGGACACGCCCCCGGAAGACTAGAATGGCTGAAAGTAAACAGCCACGAGAAAGGCCATGAAAATGTGAATAAACACACTATACAACACATGCCCCGACTGGCCATCAGTGTATAAAGTGAAGAGATGTCATAAAATTAAATTAAAACCTTTTTTTTTTTGTTAACCCCCGTAAATGTTTGCTACTGTGTGCGGGTGTGCTACTAGCGCAATCACAGTTAGCAGTCAGTGGAAAAGGATATAAGAACTAAATATGCAAAGTAAGCCAAGAAATAATAGCTTAGTGGTAGAGTAGCCGCCCTAAGAATAGGCAGGCAGGGTTCGAGCCCCTACAACAACCTTTTTTTTTTTTTGTAAATAAGCACTAAAACGCCCCCTGACAGTATTGTACAAATGTAAATGTATTCCCTTTTGTAAAATGGAATGAAATAGAGCATTTTGAAGTAACATAAGAAGAAAAATAGTCAGAAATGTACTGATAGCTAAGCTGCCATGAGACAGAGTGCCCGTAGCTGAGTAGTGTTTAAAAAGCTGCAAACTGCGTGCCCGTTGCCAAGCAGCAGGTAAACAGGCTGAAACTGTGTGCAATTAGCTGAACATGTGTCACTTGCCAATTAAGATTTATCCCAGCGCACACCGTTTGCGCGCCGCTCCCACAGGCTAACTGCCAGTGCGCATGCGTTACCTCCGCGCAAATGAGCGCAGATCAGGTTTAAAGTGCTTAAAAGTGCTTTTGGCATGTTTGATTGACAGGTCCTCAACTCATTTCTGTCAGGAAAAGCAAAAATCAGTTGCCAGATTCAAACCCAGGATACCATGCACTACAGACAAGGAACTAAACCACCAAGCCATGACAGCAATACCTAGAAATGCAGAAATAGCATATATATGGGATAAAACCCAGAATGGAGCATGAGAAAGCATTTTCAGTGAAGTAGATACAATTCCAAAATGGCCAATCAGAGAAATGTGCGGGAAAAGCGGCATATATAAGCCCCATAGGCAGGAATACACAGCATAACTGATTGTAGAACAGACTTGCAGTCAGCATGAGTGGAGTAGGTGAGGGACGTTGCTTTCGAGCACAGCGTTGGGGCGTTGAGGAGTCCAGATACATGGTCTGGCTCCTTGTCCATAATCACGAGGCCCAACTCATGCAGGGCCAGGTCTCATGGGGAGTATATAGGGCAGAGGCGTGGGACCAGTTGGCTCGTGATCTGACCAGTGCTACTGGCATTCCACGCACTGGTGAGCAGGTCCGTCACCACCATGCGGACCTGAAGAGACGCAAGCAGGACCAATTGAACCGTTGGATCCAGGAGGCCCGGCAAATGCCCAACGCCCACTACTGAGTAAGTCACATTTTACCCATGTATGTAAGGATTTCAACCAGCTGATACCATGGAGATGTGTAGTCCAATATTATTCCCTTTGTATTACAGCTGCAGGTGTCCGCTCTGCGAATCGTGAGATGCACGCCAGAAGGCTGGTGCTTGCGCCACCATGCAGGTTAGTAACCCCACCCAGTACTTGTAAATAAATATTATTATGTACCATGTATCAGAACAGTGCAGTGTATTGATTAAAAGTAATATAATGTGCAAGCAGGAATTGAAAGTCTGCAGGTATGGCTGCAACAAGTTCATCAGTATGCAAGTGTAACTGGAAATATAATTGATAGAATTAAACAGTGCTGTAATACAGATGTCCCATCATTAATTAAATATACTGTAACCTGCAGTAGTCTCAAGAGTACAGCTTCAGAATCTGAGGTAGTCACATGTGAGATATATCCCTGTTCAAATGCTGAATCATGACAAAAGTGAGGCTGTTGGAAAGTGTTTGAATCACCACAGGTCTAATATGTGAACAAAGCCTAGAAGTACCAACCTGAACTGTGAAGTTGCAGAATGTCTGAGAGTGACAGAAAGGCTCATGTATGAATAAATAAAGTAGTAATAACCCCTGAATATATAAGCCTCAGTGTGTTTTTACAGAACTAAATGCATGTGGGAAGTACAAATTAACATCCCAAACTGATTTCAGTGTGTCTGAATCTGAATGTCTAGCTCAAAATCTGTATATGGTGATAACAGTAAACAATTTGCAGATAGAATGAATGATTATCTGACAGACTAAACAGCCATAGTTGTCCCCTGTCCTGTCATCAAAGTGTAGCAGGATGATGAATCTGATCAAATTCAAAATAAGTAGGATAGTGATGTATGTGTAACAGGTGTAGCATGACAGTCAAATAAAGATTATTTTGAAACATCAGCCTCAACTTAATTGTGTACCTATGATAAATGTGAATCAATGTGTAACATATGAATGTGTCATCACTTTCTATCCCCACCCAACCCTATAATTCCATATAACAACATCCACTAAATAATGGTATGTGAACATTTCATTAATCATGGACATTTGTCCGTTTCAAACATATATGCATGTCTGTTCGTGCATGTGCCCTGTTCATACCTGCAAATCTGATGGCCTGTTGCCATTAATCAACCCTGCATGTCGTTTGACTGTGTTTTGCTGTTCAAATAATGCATGTGATATTGATATGCCCCTTGTTCAATGGTGTTCATATCTGGGTGTTTGTTTGATGGGAATACCAATGCATGCTGTTACAACTAATCTGAATGGAATAAAATGCCACTAACCCAAACTAACATAACTACTCACAAACCTAGAACGCTTGGGAAGGCAGGTCCCAGCGGACCCACCTCTCCCACCTCAGCTGGCGACTGCACCTGGCACTAGTGCCCAGGCGGACCCCCTCCGGTGCCCCTGTTCCCCCTTCGGGGGGAAGCCCTGCAGGGATGGGGCCCGTCCCCCTCTGCAAGTGTGGCCGGAGGGGTTCGGTCCACTCACCCTCCGTGGTGTCCGGTCTGTGGTGCGTGGGGAGATCCAAGACACTGTTCTTGGACCCCTCGCCAGCTTGAGGCTCGTGTGGCACAGCTAACGGCCCCGGCCGTTGCCCCGCCTCACAGCCCCCAGCACAGCCCGTCCTGGGCTGTGAAGGAACAGTGGCAACTGCCTATGGGTGGGGATATCAGTTCCACTGTTGCCATCTGTGGGCTCGTGCATCTCGGATATCCCAACCTCCATCCCCGTCAATTGTGTAACCCCCCACGTGTGTCATACACCGTCCCTGTATGCGTCTTGTCTGTCTTGTCTGTTAACCTACCCAACCTACCTCCCCAGCTTTACCGACTTCCTTCACCTATCATACCACTCTCACCTGTAAAAAAAAAAAGGGCACTCTGTCCCACAAAAAAATTACGCCCCATACATAGCTGTCCATGTCGCACACATGTCCGCTGGACATCTAAACTGTTAATTACAATTGGCTGTACAACAAATATTAATGTTGTCCTGACACCTCTCTCAGAGGTGGAAGGTTTCAAATGTCTCACCAAAATACATAGAAATATATAGCTGTTGCTGCAAAAGACATGGGCATCTATGGGCCTTACCTACACCCTTCCTGCAAATCCCACGCTTCTTTCCCTACTGTCTTACCCTCTTTGCGACCCCTTTTCACCACTTTCCTGTCACCCCTTTTTCTTTTCTTTCAAAGAAAATAGCGGTGTAAGCGCTTGTGTTAGCGGAGCTCACCGCCAGTCTTGCATCGTGAGCTCAGCAAACGAGCGCAGACCTGGTTTAAAGTGCTTAAAAGTGCCTTTATGGCACTTTGATTGACAGGTCCTGTACACAGTTGGAAAGTTTGCTAAGAAAAATAAATTCCCACTGTCAGTCTCGAACCCAGGACATTGGTAACATTAGTCTGTATGACCTACCACTAAGCCATGACTGCTTTACAAGAACACACTGCTAAAATAAATATAA
>NC_056746.1:1551317943-1551337943 GCF_019279795.1 Protopterus annectens | reverse complement strand
AGTCCTTGAACATACCTGCTCTTGCTTGTGTAATGGTCGGATGGCCAAATGGTCTATCATTTTTTGGGTAGTCCCACTAGAGACTACTCTCTGTGTGTAAAGTAGACTTAGCAAATGAACAATGTTACTCCCACTGGTAATATCCCATCTGTGGTGTGAGTAGCAGTGCTTTGCTCACTCCTGCCCAGCTGGATATGACATATGCTGGCAGCGCTATATAATACTGGGGCTGCTGTTGATTCCCTTCTCATTCCTTTTGCATGCTTTATTGTTATGTCGTTCTTTCTTTATATACTTGTAAAACAAAGATAGCGAAAATGCGTAATAGCCACAATAAAGGCACAAATTCGTTTTAGCGCTTTCTTCCACTTTTATTATAACGTGAACTTCTTCAGAAAAGACACGTGCCCTCTCTAACTCGTGTCTTTTATAGAACAAATACAGGATATGATATCATAATTGATGTAATTTAGTTCCTATTGATTGTTCAATTAATAACAAACCTTTTCTTAAATAAGATATTCTTGATGATATTAATATTAATAAATTATCCTCTTAAAACTTTTCTTAAAAGAAACAACAACTCTTATAACTTGAATCCTTAATGTTCCACATATACTATCACTTTTGATTCTGATTTGATACAATGTCACCACAGCGATCTGCGTTTGTGTGTGTGTATGTACACTCGTGAGCAAATGCACCCCCACCATGATACACACTCAAAACCAACTAACAAACATTCAGTCAAAAACACACACACAAAACCTCAATCATCCATACACACACTCACATCCACACGAACAATAGACTCACAACTGCGTGCACGTGTGCGCCCACAAACACACACACACACACACATATACATGCACACACACACACACACACACACACACACACACACACACACACACACACACACACAGGATGTGTGTGCGCGCACACCCTCTCTTGCTCCCATCACATACTACAAAATGCTAAACAAATGTGAGTGTGCAATCATCCATCTCCATGCCAACACTCACACACACACACACACACACACACACACACACACACACACACACAGCAACAAACACGCATACATAGAATCGCTGTGGTCCATTCATTCATGTTCCCCCAGGAGTGATAGCCATTGGATGCTCAAGAAATGCAACCACATTCATGCCCACATCTGTGTATCTGATGACACTATCACTCTTGTCAAGTGGGGATGCATTTAAGCTACATAAAATCATCTACTAATCTTGTCAAGCTACAAATTGTTAGTCTTGATGTACATCGTGTGTGTAAAAAACACATACTAATGTGTGTGTGTTTGAAACTTAAAATGAAATACATGTCTACACTTATACTTGTGATGCTTTAAAATTGTGTTTGACAATTGAAGTTGTAAATTACTAAAGTACTAACCTACAAAAAATGTTCATAACACTACCTATATACTAAAAAACGTTTCATATTTATAACCTCATTCAAACCTGGTGGAGAATCTGCCCCTAGAATTAATTGCCATAGTGTTTCTTTTTGCTTTAATTTGTTGTTGAGATCTCCCACAAAGAGACCCTTGTCCACATGATCCAAGACGAAAAATTCGAACGTTTTGAATTCACTACAAACAAGAGCATGTCTTGCTAGAGAGTTGTTCTTATCTTTGTTTTTAATGGCTAATGTGTGCTCATATATTCTATGCTTCAAAATCCTGACCGTTTTACCTACATAATAACTATCACACGATGTACAAGAGGCCAGATAAACCATATAATCACTGTGGCAGTTGAAATATTTTCGTGCCCAAAAGGTCCTTTTCATGTGTTTTAAAGTGACAAATGAAGTGTTACTAATAAACCTACACTGTCTACAATCCTTACATGAAAAGTTACCCTTTTTAGTACTAATGTCCCTGACCTGTTTGTGTGCCCTTAAGTCAGTGGTCTCAAGAATCTGTTTGATGTTAGTTACTGTTTTGTATGTGAACTTTGGTCTGATCCCCAAAATGTCCACCAAATCTCTATTACCTAGAATGATTCTCCAATTTCTCTCTATGATGTTTTTGATACTCCAAATTTCATTAGTAATTGGTAGTGGAAATGCTGTGTAAAAGTCACTTTGTTTCTTTTTGTGAATGTCTACTGAGTCCACCGGGGGTCCTATTAAAATGTCAGTAGACATCAAAATAGGCTTTGCTACGTTATCCCTGAGTTTAGTAACCTCATGTTCTAGTTTTTTTATCAAATTGATCTTATAACCTCTTTGAACAAACATCTTTCTCAGTGTAACCAGTTCTTCTTTATAAATACTGTCATCTGATGTCAACCTACTCAACCTAATCATCTGACCTTTGATCACACTTTTCTTCATGTGTTGCGGGTGAAGGCTATCCTTATGTAAATATTGGTTGGCAAAGCAGGATTTTCTATAAATCTTACTTTGAATTGTTCCATTGATAGAATCTATCTTTAAGTTTAAGTCTAAATAGTTGATCTCTTTGCCATATCCACTGGGCTTGAAATGTAAAAAATCAGTAGTGTAGTTCAAGTCATTTGTCATGTCATCAAACTCACTTTTTTCACCAGCCCAAATAAAAAACAAATCATCTATATATCTAACATAAAGTTTTACCTTAGTGAAACCAGGGTGACTTTTTAAACATCTTTGCTCCCAGTTTGCCATTACTATATTTGCAAAGGCTGGTGCCACCCTAGCCCCCATCGCTACACCTGATGTCTGTTTATATAATACCTTGTTGAAAGAAAAAAGTTAACATCAAAGGTTCTGGTTGTTTTATGGACTAGGTGACTTTATATAACAGTATAGAAGCTAAGGCGGACAGGCACCAAGCTACTATTATTAGTAGAAAACAGAATAAGCTCAGGAGAGATGTCAGAGCTTATAACACCAATGTAGCATATATAACAACAGAGAACATTAATATGGTTCAAATACAACCTAGTACAAGTTTAGTTCATGAACCAACTAATCCACCAGCTAGTGAGTCAATTGGTAACAACGGAGAGTCTTCCTCACATTCTGACTTAGGTTTAAATGTGCAACCTAAGGTTGAGACCACCAATGGACAAACTTTTACAAAGAAAGTAACTAGTGTTGTCACTAACAAAGGGAGTGTGACAAATTCTAGTTATGCAGAGGTGGTGAGTCAAACTAATGAACAGGAAAGTGTTCCTTTTCACCAGCGGAAACCACAGTGGAAAAGGACTACCAGGTGGTTCAACTCAACACAGCAAAAGCGGAAAGTAAAAGGGAAAAACAAAAAGAGGTGGTGATTCCACCTTGTTTGGACAATGACTTTTCACTAAATGTCATTAATTTTAGTGATGTTTGTTTGTCAGATGATGTTAAGAAAGTTTTGTTGAAAGGTTTTTCTTTATTCCATCTAACAAGGTGGAACTTGGTAGGTTATTGGTGGATTTTAGGTTATTTTTACGTAAATTAAACCTAAAATACATTTTAAAGGATATTTATAATGACAACAAACAAGTGGAAAAATTACCTGGTAGACCAAGCACTTGTAATCCCCCTCTAATTAACACATTACAAGTGTTTCAAAGAATCTGTGAAACAGAATTTAAGGGGAATGGGGTTATTAACGAAAAAAAACAATTTGACTGAGGCAGAAAATAAAGCTTTGGTACAGTTTGCACACACTCCAGAGGTCAGAATAATGGAGGCAGACAAAGGTGGCAAAATCATAGTCATGAATACATGTGATTATGATTCTGCCATAATAGCTATGTTAGGTGACACATGTAACTATCGGAGGGTCACTTCAGAATTTATAAAAATTAGTTTTAGAAGGATAGACATTTTACTGTTTGACATGTTTTGCCAGGGGGAGACAGATAAGAGGGATTATGATTTCTTATCAATTGATCACCCAAAAATGGCTAATTTCTTTGGAATACCAAAGTTACAAACAAACTCTGAAGATTTAACCTTTAGGCCCATTGTATCGGCCAGACAATCCAAAACTGAAAATATCTCCATTTGGTTAGCTAGTATTTTAAATCCTTTAGCACAGAGGGCCGATTTTTTTCTTAGAGATTCTTGGCACCTGTTGGAAATTTTAGGTAGAACAGATACTACATGGGAAGAAGTTAATTTTGCTACTTTGGATGTACGTAGTCTTTACACTTCCATTAACCAGGAAGAAGGTGTTGAATTCATGATGGATTATTTAGTACATAACACAGATTTAAAAGCTGACAGAGTTAATACCTTATGTTCATTAATGGAAATTGTGCTTGATAATAACTTTTTTTCTTTCAACAAGGTATTATATAAACAGACATCAGGTGTAGCGATGGGGGCTAGGGTGACATCAGCCTTTGCAAATATAGTAATGGCAAACTGGGAGCAAAGATGTTTAAAAAGTCACCCTGGTTTCACTAAGGTAAAACTTTATGTTAGATATATAGATGATTTGTTTTTTATTTGGGCTGGTGAAAAAAGTGAGTTTGATGACATGATAAATGACTTGAACAGCACTACTGATTTTTTACATTTCAAGCCCAGTGGATATGGCAAAGAGATCAACTATTTAGACTTAAACTTAAAGATAGATTCTATCAATGGAACAATTCAAAGTAAGATTTATAGAAAATCCTGCTTTGCCAACCAATATTTACATAAGGATAGCCTTCACCCGCAACACATGAAGAAAAGTGTGATCAAAGGTCAGATGATTAGGTTGAGTAGGTTGACATCAGATGACAGTATTTATAAAGAAGAACTGGTTACACTGAGAAAGATGTTTGTTCAAAGAGGTTATAAGATCAATTTGATAAAAAAACTAGAACATGAGGTTACTAAACTCAGGGATAACGTAGCAAAGCCTATTTTGATGTCTACTGACATTTTAATAGGACCCCCGGAGGACTCAGTAGACATTCACAAAAAGAAACAAAGTGACTTTTACACAGCATTTCCACTACCAATTACTAATGAAATTTGGAGTATCAAAAACATCATAGAGAGAAATTGGAGAATCATTCTAGGTAATAGAGATTTGTTGGACATTTTGGGGATCAGACCAAAGTTCACATACAAAACAGTAACTAACATCAAACAGATTCTTGAGACCACTGACTTGAGGGCACACAAACAGGTCAGGGACATTAGTACTAAAAAGGGTACCTTTTCATGTAAGGATTGTAGACAGTGTAGGTTTATTAGTAACACTTCATTTGTCACTTTAAAACACATGAAAAGGACCTTTTGGGCACGAAAATATTTCAACTGCCACAGTGATTATGTGGTTTATCTGGCCTCTTGTACGTCGTGTGATAGTTATTATGTAGGTAAAACGGTCAGGATTTTGAAGCGTAGAATATATGAGCACACATTAGCCATTAAAAACAAAGATAAGAACAACTCTCTAGCAAGACATGCTCTTGTTTGTAGTGAATTCAAAAAGTTTGAATTTTTCGTCTTAGATCATGTGGACAAGGGTCTCTTTGTGGGAGATCTCAACAACAAATTAGAGCAAAAAGAAACACTATGGCAATTAATTCTAGGGGCAGATTCTCCACCAGGTTTGAATAAGGTTATAAATATGAAATGTTTTTTAGTATATAGGTAGTGTTATGAACATTTTTTGTAGGTTAGTGCTATAGTAATTTACAACTTCAATTGTCAAACACAATTTTAAAGCATCACAAGTATAAGTGTAGAGATGTATTTCATTTTAAGTTTCAAACACACACACATTAGTATGTGTTTTTTACACACACGATGTACATCAAGACTAACAATTTGTAGTTTGACAAGATTAGTAGATGGTTTTATGTAGTTTGGATGCATCCCCACTTGACAAGAGTGATAGTGTCATCAGACACACAGATGTGGGTATGAATGTGGTTGCGTTTCTTGAGCATCCAATGGCTATCACTCCTGGGGGAACATGAATGAATGGACCACAGCGATTCTATGTATGCGTGTTTGTTGTTTTGTGTGTGTGTGTGTGTGTGTGTGTGTGTGTGTGTGTGTGTGTGTGTGTGTGTGTGTGTGTGTGTGTGTGAGTGTTGGCATGGAGATGGATGATTGCACACTCACATTTGTTTAGCATTTTGTAGTATGTGTCATGGGAGCAAGAGAGGGTGTGCGCGCACACACATCCTGTGTGTGTGTGTGTGTGTGTGTGTGTGTGTGTGTGTGTGTGTGTGTGTGTGTGTGTGTGTGTGTGTGTGCGTGTATATGTGTGTGTGTGTGTGTGTGTGTGTGGGTGCACACGCGCACTCAGTTGTGAGTCTATTGTGCATGTGGATGTGAGTGTGTGTATGGATGATTGAGGTTTTGTGTGTGTGCGTGTGTGTGTTTTTGACTGAATGTTTGTTAGTTGGTTTTGAGTGTGTATCGTGTTGGGGGTGCATTTGCTCACGAGTGCACATACACACACACAAATGCAGATCGCTGTGGTGACATTGTATCAAATCAGAATCAAAAGTGATAGTATATGTGGAACATCAAGGATTCAAGTTATAAGAGTTGTTTTTTTTAAGAAAAGTTTTAAGAGGATAATTTATTAATATTAATATCATCAAGAATATCTTATTTAAGAAAAGGTTTGTTATTAATTGAACAATCAATAGGAACTAAATTACATCAATTATGATATCATATCTTGTATTTGTTCTATAAAAGACACGAGTTAGAGAGGGCTCGTGTCTTTTCTGAAGAAGTTCACGTTATAATAAAAGTGGAAGAAAGCGCTAAAACGAATTTGTGCCTTTATTGTGGCTATTACACATTTTCGCTATCTTTGGTTTACAAGTTTATCAAGTTTTATCGGCTTAGTCCGTAGTTTTTAGTTTTCCAGTTCTTTCTTTATATATATATATATATACATTTCCTATGCTGGGCACTGCTTAGACCCGCGCAAGTGCACTCAGACTTGCTTACTGGTACTTATATGTGTTTACTGCTGCTTATTTGTGCTTACACTTGCTTACTAGTACCTTATTCATTATGACAGTGCCACTTTGCTTGAATGATATCTAAGTTAAATATCTCATGCGATACTCTTATGTTGGTTTTATGGCAAAACGACATTCATTCCACATGGAAAATTATATGTGCTATTGTTGGCCTTGAACCGTGAATGCTTGTTTGTTAGGCGGATGCTAATTCTCTATTTGAATGAATATGATGTGCAAGCTATGCTCGGTGGAGGGCAGCGACGTGTAGACACTGCACTTTGCTTACACCTTCGATACTGCAGCAATTCAAATGTATAATAGGGACACAGGGACAGGGAATCTAATTGTGAAAGTTCTAGGGACAGGGCTCAGCATTCCACTACGTGCTTGTGTGTTTACAACTTATTTTATTATTTATTTATTTTATTTTACATTTGTTGACTTCGATTTTATTTCACTGTTCGTGGACACTCTTGTATGCTTAGCATACATTTCGGTATCCATGGACACTGAATTATTGAGTTACTATTAGGGGCGGGCTCTACTAGTAGGCATAGTAGGTTTTGCAAGTGTCGGGGCATGTTTACACCTCCGTAGAGCACTTGTACACGCCCCCTGCACAACGATGAGGGTGTTGTTTACTGGTGTACAGCAACAGTCGACCGTGTTAATGCTGACAACATCTGAGGGATCCCGGTATGTGTACAACTGAGCTGGTTACAGACAGTGGTATTACTGCATTGCAAAACACATTATGCAGCTGTGTCTGTACATGGGTACTTTGCACAGTTGATGTAGGCCTAGGTACAGTCCACCAATCGAGGGTTCTGGTGGTCTACCATACTATGTTAAAACAGCCTTCCCTGAACTGTAATGCTGATCTAACCAGCATATTCTATATCTAAAAAGCTCAGCTCTACTTGATTCCTAAGTAGAATATTCTCTATCTGTAAAGCCTAGCACTGCTCCCAAAGTACTTTTTTACATGATATAGCACTTTTATTATACATAGTACCCCACCAGCCAAAAACCCCATTCGATCACCCACATCCCCTGGAGTCTTTTAAAGTCCTTGTCTATTCCTTCTAGCATGTCGAGGGATCAGTTGCTAGTGTCCTCTCCTGCTCAGCTGGTGAATCTGGGAATATTGAGGCAATGTTACAATTGTCTCATGTACACGGACAACCCTCTCCTTCTCCCACAAAACACAAATACATGCGAGAGATGCAACTATATAGCCAAACTGGAGGCTGAGCTCTCTCAACATAGGACTGGTAAGACCAGACAGGAGGAGAAGGTAACCACACACACCACAAACCCAGCCTCACATAGTACTATCACAACTTCAAATCATACACATAAATACACAAAGACATATTCGGAGGCTCTGATAAAAAATCTACCAAAACAGCAGAGGCCACCAAAGCAGACACCCAAACAACTGCCACCTCAGGACACTACACATGCAACACATAGACCACATAGTCAGTGTGCCAAACAGTCACAGCCCTTAAGGCCAAACACAATGCCAGACACACTCGTCATTGGTGACTCCATAGTCAGACACACTGACGTCCCGCTCACCAGATTGAACAAGGAAAAGGTCACAGTAAGCTGCCTGTCGGGCGCTAGAATCCACCACATAACGCAAGCACTCAGGTCTCTCAACAGCAGGTACAAGTACGACTCTGTCATTGTCCACGCTGGTGTGAACGACCTGAGACGTACCTCCTTGGACTACATGAAAAGAGACATAGAGGAGCTCTCTGATTTTGTAGCCCAGGCAGGTATGACCCTGACCGTGAGCAGTATCCTACCTTCACCAAGAATGATGCCACAATACAGAGACAAGATGATCAGCTTTAATAATTGGCTTAAACTCTGGTGTCATTCAAAGGGGATCCAATGTCTGTCTGCCTGGGATGACATGCTGGACAAGCCACGCTGCTTCGCAAGGGACGGCTTGCACCTGTCACCCCTGGGCTTCTGGATATTGGCAAAGGCTCTTTCCACCCCCATAGTGCCTTTTTTAGGCAAGGCTCAAATTCTAAACTTACCACCCTAGAACACAAAGAAGGAAAAAAACTAAGGGTAATGCTGCTCAATGCCAGAAGTCTAAACCTCAAGATGCACGCACTCGAGGCCCTTCTCAGTATGGAGAACATCGATGTCTGTGCTGTGACTGAGACCTGGTTCAAGGCTCCCGAGAGCACCCCCGGCACTATCAGGCTTTACCTCATATCATGCATTCCGGCCCCAAAATCCGGACAACACCAAGAAAGGGGGGTGTCTATATTCATCAAGAATACCCACACCTCAAGGTTGGTGGCCACGCACGATGCATTGGAGACCATCCAGGTGCAATTAACCATAGGCAAGACTGCTCTGCAATTTGTAGCATGTTACAGGCCACCCTCTCAATCTCAGGAACCTCACATAGCTTTCCTGAAAACACTGGAGGGGATAAATGTATCTCCAAACACCATCATACTAGGTGATTTCAACTACCCGAATATAGACTGGGATCACTACTCAAGCCCCAACACTCTAGCCCAAAGGTTCCTAGAGTTCATAAACTCAAATGCCATGGAACAACTAGTCATCATCCCCACAAGAGGAGATAACATACAAGATCTCATCATCACGAACATGGGGTCACAATGTTCAACACCGGAAGTATACCCTTCACTGGTGAGATCAGACCATAAACTAATCTCACTGGAATTCCACATCCCGCCCCCACCTGAGATAAAAAAGACCACAGTGAAGAACTTCTCAAAAGCCGACTTCACACTTCTAAAGGCTAGTGTGGTCTCTTTTAAGGCCCCTGAGACTGCGGAAACCATTACTCAAGCAGCTGAATCACTTACAAATGCCTTCTACCAGCACCTACAGGACTGCATGGATCAGGCAATCCCAAACAAAACAAAGACTCTTTGTACCAAAGGCAAGCGTCCAGTTTGGTGGACCCCAGCCATAAACAAGCTCTACAACAAAAGGAGGAAGCTACTACAAGATAGAGCAAAATCCTTAAAAGGGAAAACACCCTTGATCATTATAAGTAAAAAACTAAGATCTCTCATAAAATCATCCAAGGCAAATTTTGAGAGAAAAGTCGCTAAGGACTCAAAGGACAATCATAAGGCCTTCTTTAGCTATGTTAGAAACCTGGGAGGAAACTCCCAGATATGCTCAGAATTAGTTCAAAATGATGTAAAAATTACTGAACCTACAGACATTGCCAACATACTGGCTGACAGGTTCAGTGCAAACTTCCCTCCCCCCAAAAGGTGAGATATCTATACCAGAGAATTATAGCCCCCCAAACATCTCTAACGCTCAGATGAGAACTGCTCTCTCCAAGGCAAAAAACACAGCATCCATGGGACCAGATGGTGTCCCCGGATGTGTGCTCCACGAACTCAATGAGGAATTAAACCCACAGTTAGGGCAGCTGTTTAATCTTAGCCTCACCTCAGGATACGTGCCTAAGGAGTGGTGTACGGCAACTGTGGTCACACTACACAAAGGAGGTGCCTCCACCGACCCGGGAAATTACCGTCCCATCAGCTTGACAAGCTTGATCTGCAAAGCTATGGAGATGATCATAATGGAACTCGTAAATAAAGACATAGGAGACTTGCAGACTTTGGATCTGACCCAGTTTGGCTTTGTCAAGGGCAGATCATGCCTTTTAAACCTGGTGGACTTTTTCGAAACAGTCACCAAGGCCATTGATGAGGGAAAGGCAGTCCACACAGCCTACCTTGACCTGGCAAAGGCGTTCAACACAATACCCCACTCAGGTATCATTGAAAAACTCATCAGCTTAAATGTAAACCCATACGTCACAAGATGGGTTGCAAATTGGCTAAGTGACAGAACCCACAGGGTCAGAGTTGCTGGCGCCATGTCAGACTCAAAGCCTGTCACAAGTGGTGTCCCACAGGGCTCAGTCCTGGGCCCTCTCCTGTTCGGCATCTACTTTTCAGAAGTACAAGCAAACACAGGAGGATTATGGCTGACAAAATTTGCAGATGACTGCAAACTGGGCGCCATAGTTGAGAACACATCTGACACAGATATCCTTCAGAAGGGTCTTATAGAAACGGAAAACTGGTGCCAGAACCATGGCCTAAAGTTAAACGCCAAAAAATGCATAGTCATACCCTTCGGGAAAAACAAGGTTACCCCTAGCTACCATATAGGTGGCAACCCACTAAGCACAGAAGAGGGTATCAGGGATCTGGGTACCCAGGTTGACAGTAACCTTTCATTTGATACTCACGTTGCCAAAGTAGTTAGGAAGACCTTCTACATTGCCCACCTGATCATGAAGGGATTCACATCTAGATCAAGGGAAGTCATCATCCCCCTGTACTCATCACTCATCAGGCCAATGACTGAGTACAATGCCCCACTTGGAATGTATCTGACACGACACCTGCAGCAACTGGAAAGGCCCCAAAAGTTCCTCACCAAAAGGATAAAGGGTCTCAAAAATATGTCCTATGCTGCTCGACTGAAGGAACTTCAGCTCTACTCAGTTGCTTACCGTCTGCTCAGAGGTGACCTGTGCCTGACATACAAGGCCATGTCCAACCCAGAATTGATGAACATGCTTCACCTCAAAAAATTTAGATCCCTCAGAACTACAAGGGTGGGAGACTTAAACCTTGACACGGTTACTAATAGGACACGCTGGAGGGACAGATTCATCACCCAGAGACTCCCTATGCTGTGGAACAAAATCCCGGTACATGTGAGGCAGAGCACCTCACTGGCCCTGTTCAAGAGAAATCTTGACCAATGGATGGGAGATCGCAGATATACCCCAGGGATTATTTCAGTGTCACTGCTTGACAGAGGCACAGCAAAATAATGGGCATAGTATCCTCCAAACTAAAGGGGTGGCGAAAGCCACAAAACTCTGGCTAGGCTTATAAATGCCCTTGGGCAGATAGCCTAGTATGAACCTATGAACCTATGTCATACCAAATATGGATGTGTGTTGGTAGTCTGGGGACAAGGTGGTGGATGTATATGAGGATACAACCTAGAATGCAGCATTTGCCACTGTCACCTGTACCTGACTCATCTGTGATGCGTTATGTCGGAGTAGTGATCTTTACATGTGAGTAGCCTTTATGAATATGTGTACACCACCACCTGGAATGGTCCATACCACTGTTTTGGCCCACATGTCTGGATCTGAGTTATATAGTGGTAGTGCAATTGTGCCCTACAGAGCCTTCAGCCAGGTGTTCCTCACTGCACAGATGTCAGTATTCCCCATTGCAGGTTCTACATTGAGCAAATGGATTACTAAAGCCACACATCTAGCACAGGTTAGCATAAACATCCAATGCAATTGTCATGTAGGAGTCAGGGTGTTACTTCTGTGTGTAGGACATTTGCCTTGGAATGTGGCTATATGGGTAAATGCAACCTAGGTATTATCCACACACACATGTAACATGGATGCATGTGCTCTGTGTTGAAGGATCGTCATTCGGTCATGACAGCCCAGAATGACAGACACTGGACAACCTCATAATAACAGCAGGACATTGAATCATTGTTTTGGTCTAGCAGCTGCCACCCATACCATACATCACTGCATGTGGCATTAATGTGCTTGGTAGCAAATGCCCCGTGTAAGGTGATGGACAGCGGCAGAATTTGTGTATATGACCAATGTGAGATATACTTAGAGTAGCAGTCCTGCTAATAATGACAACTACTAACACAACCAGGAGAGGTCATCTTGACACCTGCACCTCAGTACCATTACACAAGGTGGGTCACACATTATGCTTGCACATGCCACTGTTCCACATACAATGCCACTGTGCACAACCTGCTATCAATGTATACTTTTCAGGGCAGCAAGGTGTGTGACACATGCTGTAGGTAGCATCTGCCAGTGTGACCCAGGTAACCTATTGTCTGTCACGTCCACACATGCATGAATGTGTATATGTAGCATATATATGTCAGTACTTCATGTACATGTATGCATGTGTATCACACAGCACAGACACAAATATATCATTTACAGGCCACATACAGGTATCAGGTAGTAAACCAGTATGATGTGCATATATACTGACAGGTAAGATGTACCTAGCTGTAAACCTGTGTGTTTACAATAGGAGTCCATTACAACGTGTTCTGTGCATGTAAGTGTTTGAGCATGCACACTGTGGCCTTCAGTGGTTAGAATCGGAGTGCATCCCAAACAGCCCTGTGCTACTAAGTGTATGAGCGTATCCACTGCCACTTTGTGTAATTTGAGTCAGTGCATCCAACAAGCCCTTTGTTACTAAGTGTATGAGGATGCCCAGTATAACCTTGTGTAGTTGTAGTCATAGTGCATCCCAAACGGCCCTGTGCTGCTAAGTGTATGAGCATGCCCACTGTAACCCTGTATAGTGATAGTAGTTGTCCATTCCACAGATGGCCATACTCCAGTTCAGGTTCCTGTTGTGCTACAACTATACCTCTCAGGCCTACCTGCAGATGGTGTGTCTTGTTTGTGCATACAGGTTGTAATGGACATCTACTTTAAACACACAGGTCTATAGCTATGTACTTCATGACTGTTAGTCTCCCTGTTGTTGTCCTCAATTGTAGAAGGGCAGTCTGACTGCCTTGGAATGCGTAATCTCTGTGGTGCATCTCATAACTGCGTAGTACTGTAATAGTGATCTTTAGAGAGGCAGGAGTTCTGATCCCACCACTGGCAACTGTGTGCGTGTGTTTATGTGTGTGTCAGCAAATGGCTGAGTGTGGTTGTGTGTGTGTGTATTTGTGTCTGCTTCCTGTCATGGCAGTGGGTTTTGCTGCATTCCAAAGAGATACCTCCTTTTACACTGGCCTTTATCCTTGTCAACTGCTAAACCTCTCTATTCCCCCCTCCCCACTGCAAGTAATCAGTCCTGTGATGTCACCCAGCTCAGTCGTGAAATCAGTAAGTGTAATTGTATGTGTTCTGTGGCACATACCCCAACTGCACACCACTGTACTAGTTATCTGTACATAGGCAAGATGTGTATGCAAAATACTGGCAAGTGTGTGCATTTGTGTGTGTGACTACACTGTAGCCAGGCATACACATGTGTAATGTCCTTTAGCACACCATGGTAGCCATCTATGGTGACCAGTGTCTACAAAGTATTACATAGTTAGGAATGGTAAAGAATACACAGTCAAGCACGACTACAGTTGGGTATGTTATTTTCCTGTGCCACTGTCGAGCAGTGACACAGAAGTGGTCACTGGAGTGTAGGTCCATACCCATCATTCCCCCACCCTAACTCCACAATCCTGAGGGTAGATTACATTAGCCATCATTCCCCACCCCAAACTCCACATACACAACAACCATCCCTTCTCTGGTGAACTGCTTATGATTTAAATGTTATAACACAAGAGATGCCTCTGTTTTGTGTATGCGTCAGTTCCATTGGAACCCTTCTGTGTCACAAAGGATGTTCAGACGTGTGTGTGTGAATGTATATATATAGATGTATATATATATATATATATATATATATATATATATATATATATATATATATATATATATACACAGACAGCCATAGCTACATATATATATATATATATATATATATATATATATATATATATATATATATATATATATATATATATATATATATATATATATATATATATATGTGTCTGTGTATATGTATATATATATATATATATATATATATATATATATATATATATATATGTGTGTGTGTGTGTGTGTACACATCCCATAGGTGCATATATATATATATATATATATATATATATATATATATATATATATATATATATATAGTTATGACAGTTGTACAGATGTAGACTTGTCTTTGTTGTTTCACAGAGTACAGTACATTCAAGGATACTGTACATATGTACACAAAGGGGCTGTCCCATTTGTTTTCAGTACTGTGGAATACCTGTAGTAGGATGTGCATTATAGACTCCATGCAACATGTGCACAATCCAGATGGTTTAGTGGTACATCCAGTGACCTCAGTGTGCATGGACCAGCGTTCAAGACCTGCAAGCCTTGTTGACAGTTGTAAGCATGTGTAAATGTGTTTTCATGGCATTAAGCAGCAGGTGCATGCAGGTAACAGACATGTACAATGCACAGTGCACTTGGAATGCCCTTCTTTGGCAATCCTGCTGATGTCACCCACCTACGAATACCCCTCTGGGAGAGCTGTAACCCAGTAATCTCCAAGGCACGTGCTGTAACTGCGTAATGCTGTAGTGAATTAAACTAGTTTGGTAGGTGTTCTAATCCCAGACAGGTCAACTGTGTGTGTCTGCCTGTTTGTGAAAGAAACAATGCTTTTAGTGTATGCACACTCTTTACAACCCACATGACCATATTTGGCAATCCTGCTGATGTCACCCACCTAGCAATACACCTCTAGGACTGCTGTAACCCAGTATTCTCTGTAGCGCATGCTGTAACTGCGTATTGCCATTCCATGAGATGCCAACTGTGTGTGTCTGTGTGTGTGTCTGTGTGTGTGTGTGTGTGTGTGTGTGTGTGTGTGTGTGTGTGTGTGTGTGTGTACGTGAGACAATGCCTTTTAGAGTATTCATACTCTTTACAATTCACATGACCACCTTTGGCAATCCTGCTGATGACGCCCACCTAGACATACACCTCTGGGACTGCTGTAACCCAGTAATCTCCGTAGCACGTGCTGTAACTGCATAATACTGTAGTGTGATACACTAGTTAGGTAGGAGTTCTATTCCAGGACATGGCAGGTGTGTGTGTGTGTGTGTGTGTGTGTGTGTGTGTGTGTGTGTGTGTGTGTGTGTGTTTGACTGCCAGAGTCTGTGTGGAGGTGGCTGTGAGTGTCTAACCTCTGGACATGTTGGGGAGTGGAGTTTATAGTTTTCCTATATGGTGTCCGTCTTATATGTCACAATGTCCACCTCACGAGGAGTACAGATGTCAGTCAGCCAAGGGACTGTGTTGGCAAGCCATACCCCTACACCTAGCAAAAGGTCTGATGAACAAAGTATACAACCCTACTATTACCCGGAATATATCCTAAGCCCATGTGTCATACAAAAACACACATGCCAAGAATATCCCGCTATGTTGCTAGTACCCTGCACTTTGATGACAGATAGTAGGCATGGTGTGATTGCAGTGGGCTGCAGAGGGCATGGCACCCTGTACAGCAGTACAATAGGCACATAATTGTTGACAATGTGCCTTCACTATGTTCCCCACTGGATGCCTACAACATATGTGGTGCCATCAAATGTGATCCTCAGAGGCCATACAATGCCTTACACATGTGCCCTGTATGGACCGATGCCACTGACACCAGGGAATACCTGTATCATGCTATCAATGCATGTGCAGGGTCACCCTGCTGAATATAAGCAGGTCCTGCCACACCAGGCCAGTATTGGCATATCGGAGGATAACAGTATGTGTGCACAACATGTGCCAGCCAAACCAGGTACACTTGTACATGTCACTGTACATTATTGTGGGACATGCACATCCTAGGCAATGTCCATGTCAAGGACTATCAAACACAGACATGGCATGCATTGCAAAGCTATGGCCATACACAATGGTAACCAGGATGTCAGGGCAGCTCCTACAATACCCATCTGAGGCGACATTGCAGACACTACACCCCTGTACCACACTGCACACCATTGTCGGGTGGTGTGATGCTAAGGATTACCCCTCACCCGGCCTTGTACAGCCATCTTGCACAGCCAACCACTACACACCCATGAAGCAATGCACACATGCATATCAGTACAGGCACCTTCTGTCTACGTGTGGGGTATGATGCTCACAACCACAGTCAAACCCAGTATAACTCCTATTGGCATACCAACAGATGTCAAACACGTTCACATGCCCTAGCCCATAGAACCTCCATATATCCCCTGTGGTGCATGTAGTACCTGTGCATTACTGCAGTGTAGGAAGCTAAGTAGTTTGGGAGTGTCTTTGTGGGCCTGGCAAAGAGTGTCAATGTGAGTCCATTAGAGAGTGTGGTTGTGCTGACAATGACATCCGCTCATGTGGGCAGCCATGTGTGCTATACCTAATGTATGTCTACTATATCTCTGTTGCAGATGTCGCTCACAAACACACATATATGTTCTTAAAGCACACCAACATGTAAGCATTGTGGCACATGGAGTAACTGCATGCACTTGTAATAGTAATGACTAGTCAGTCAGGGGTTTGAACCCCTCTACTGGTAGGTGTGTGACAGACAATGCTTAGGTTTTAGTCTCCAATCCCTTCTCTGATGTACTTTGCCTCTGTCTGTCCCTACCACACACATTCTCTGGTGGATGTGGAGGTGTACACCTGCTTAGCAGCAGCTTGTGTATTGTAAGTGATGGTCATGATCAGGTGATGGCCTCTGCACCTATTGCAGTCCTCCTCTAGCTGATTGCATGTGGAACAGCTGTGATGATGTACAATATCTAGGAACATCATGTTGGTGTTTGCCCATGACAGTCGCTGTGAGTGGTTCCTGGATCTGGTGTTTGGTAAACGGCATCACAGATGATATCTGGATGTTCCTCAAAAATATCCACAGTAGAAAATAGCCTAAAGACAGGAGGGTGATGTGCCAGACATGACTAAACATCTAAGTGTAGCTATGTTTCACTGAGACTACTGCCTGTTTAACAAGTTGTGTATGGTAATGGCTATTCTGCATGTTTTAAAACTGACAAGACAGTGTTCTGTTTGTGAGGGACCCCCATCTGTAGGGCCATCTGTGGACTGGCCAGTGTGTGGAACCATTTGTTTCCTTTGTTACTCACTGAACACACATTTGTGAACAGCAGGAGCATAGTGTTAGGATTGCAGCCAGTACATGGTGATAGTGATGAGTTACTGCCATCGCATCCCTGACTGGACATATGTCACATGAAACAGTGGTATGACAGACACTGTCTGGGGTTCTCAGTGACATACCAATAATGGGCCACTTTTCAAAGCTGCAGTCACAAGTCTTCTACACTTTGTACAGATGTCATGCAGTATATATGCATGTGTTGTGCTCCCTCTGCAAATGTATACCATCTGTTGTGTTGGGTTGATGGTCATATCTATGCATGTTGTTATAAGTAATCCTGAATGTTGTTGACTATTACTAAGCCATATCTGTGTTTAAACTGCAACACCATAGGCTGTATGGGTTTGGATGTCCCGGCAAAACCTCCTGTCCCACTTCAGCTGGCCATGGCACTGGGCACCAGCACATCTGGGGCCCAGCCTTGGACCTCTACCTCTGTTGGCTCTGCACCACCTTCTGGTGGTACCACCACTGAGGATGGGACTTGTCCCCCCTGGGAAGCAGGTCCAGACAGGAACATGTCTGCTGTCATACAGTCCTGGACATGGTGTGTAGGGGGCTCAATAAGGGGTTTCGAGGCCAGATACACCAGCTCAAGGGCAGAGTGTCACATTTACAGGGTGAGGCTGCCCCTGCTAGATGGCCCCCAGCACTGCCACCTTTGCAGCTGTTTTGGTGCAGTGGTGGCTGCCCATGGCTGGGGACCTCCATCCCACTGTTTCCATCTGGGGACTCATGGGCTTGTGACTGCCGAACACCCCTCCCCATCCGAGGTGTATCCCCCCACATGTGTCATATACTGACCCTGTATGCTGTCTTGTCTGTCATCCTACCCTACATATCCTCCACGAGCATACCTACTCTCCTTCCCCCACATCCCACTCTCACCCTACGGAAACAAAAGACCAATCGGTTCCTAGAACAACATTTGCCCCATACATAGCTGTCCATTTCACACACATGTCCACTGGACACATGTACCCCTTTTAATATGCATCACAACATACTCCAGTTGTCCTCACTCATGTCTCTCATGCGCACAATCCTAGTATGCACATGACTCCTAAATGTTCCAGGTACACGTGATGCTGATGACCCCATTGTACACACAACCCTACCGGTCCCTCTATGGTTAACCCATTTACCTTTATGATGATGATGATGATGATGTTGCACACAGCACCTTGCAAGAGTACTGTTCTCACATAATGATTGGAGAGGAACTGTTGTGTTAATGTAAATAACATGCACAGAGTAATGTATATGGCCAATGTACAAATGATTGCATGTATGAATGACATGTCTGTCTGAGGGAGTCTTGATATTACATAGGACAACACCACTACATAATACAGGCATTGCTGGTGTTTCCCTTTTCATTCCTTTGTAAAGCTTTGTTGTCACATGGGATGTTCCTGATATATCTATATATATGTATGTATCTATATGCTGGACATAAACACTGACACATACATCTACATGATGGAATACATTTCCTATACTGTTGAACTACTGTGCTGGATGATATGTTTGTGATAAGGTCAAATGTCTGTATATCTGCAATGGCTTAATGGTAAATAACAATAGCTGAGTGTGCAGGGTCCTGGTTTCGAGCCTTGCAGAGGCCATTTATTTTGTGCTGGGCAGAAAAAGGCCATTGGATACGGAGTGATTAAGGCACATTAATGCAGTTGTGAGCAGGTGTGCGTGGGTTTGCGCGGTGCTAAGCAATGCTAACCTCTGGTTACAGTTTCTTACACTCAGTTAGCCTCTACATTGCTTTACCAGTGTAATACTCACATACTGGTGGCCGAACAGTCTTACACCCGCTTGCTCCCGCACTTGCCAATGCACTGCATTTGGTGTTTGCATCTGACACTCACACCCATTGGTGGGAGTGAGGACTACGATATTACCTTGTGATGCCTATTACATTGGATTACATGCCTACAGTATCGGGAATGGCTGCCCATTAGGCGACAGCATGCCATTCAACTGTATGGAATCCGCAGCCTGTCCAGAGTTTGATTCATATTATTGGTATGTTCCCCTTACAATCTGCACCCATCTGGCTAATACATGGGAACTGATGCTCTTCAATACAAACAAGTAATTGGGTTTTGGAACCCACATCCTTCAGCTGAGTCATGCTACTGCATACCTAATA
>NC_056746.1:1551312943-1551315443 GCF_019279795.1 Protopterus annectens | reverse complement strand
TGATACAGTGGGATTTGGTACAGGGATGTCTGATCATTAGGTGGTTGCTCTAACCAATACACTATTGCTGTGCTACTTTATTTGCATATATACCCATGGCTCCTGGTTCCCTAAACACACACCCCAGTGCCTCCCTAACACTGCAGTCATCCATTCCCTAATCAGATTCATGGTGTATCCACACCACTACACATTGGCCACTCCCTACTCCTATAGATCCATCGCATCAGTTGACTCACTCCACATATCCTCAGAACTTCCAAACGTTTAGTCCACAAACATTGGTGACATGAGCGACCAAAAGAATACTATTCGCAATTTTTGGGTTGTCCCACATGGGACATGCATGTGTTTATGTCAATATTAGACTCTATACTTCATTACATTCTTACTCCCATTAACATGACACTACAATAAATTAATAAGTATGACTATGTGGTAACGCACACGTTACACACGAGATCCTAATTATGTATGTGTTCAGCGTATTTCTTTTACAAATAGACCGGTTTAGTAGTTGCCATAGCAGGCAGATCACAGGAATGATTCCATGTGTGGGAAAGTCCTCACATTTGATTATTTTCAGCACAGCACTGACTTCGGACATTGTACACACTTCTGCGTTTTAGCAGTTTTGTCCCATCCCTCTTCTGCACAACCTATTATTTTATCTACTGTCAAGGTTTGTAAAGGCACATTCATGTTATTTATGTCTGTAAATGGAATGAATGTGTTACAGGAAATGTACTTCTACATATTGATGCCTGCATGTGTGTATGCATATATACTTATAACGAACTCGCTGACCTCCACGGGGCGATCCAATTAGAACTAGCCCATCCAACCCTGGTATGCCTGGCTCCAGAATTTCCTATCCATTGTTCCTCCACCCCACCCGTGTTCAAAATACATGCATACCATCCATTGTCCACTTGTTATCACAGCCATGACACACCTCCACACATTGCCCTCTCCCAAGCATTAGGGGCCCTACATGTATGTTGTCCCAACCCATGTATTCTCAGGCTCTCCCACCATTTAGTCCTTGAACATACCTGCTCTTGCTTATGTAATGGTCGAATGGCCAAATGGTCTATCAATTTTTGGGTAGACCCTCTAGAGACTACTCTCTGTGTGTAAAGTAGACTTAGCAAATGAACAATGTTACTCCCACTGGTAATATCCTGTCTGTGGTGTGAGTAGCAGTGCTTTGCTCACTCCTGCCCAGCTGGATATGACATACGCTGACAGCGCTATATAATACTGGGGCTGCTGTTGATTCCCTTCTCATTCCTTTTGTATGTTTTATTGTTATGTCGTTCTTTCTTTATATATATATATATATATATATATATATATATATATATATATATATCTATATATATATATATATATATATATATATATATATATATATATATATATATAGATAGATATATATCTATATATATATATATATATATATATATATATATATATATATATATATATTATATATCTGTTTATACGTATATACATTTCCTATGCTGGGCACTGCTTAGACCCGCGCAAGTGCCCTCAGACTTGCTTACTGGTACTTATATGCATTTACTGCTGCTTATTTGTGCTTACACTTGCTTACTAGTACCTTATTCATTATGACAGTGCCACTTTGCTTGAATGATATCTAAGTTAAATATCTCATGCGATACTCTTATGTTGGTTTTATGGCAAAACGACATTCATTCCACATGGAAAATGATATGTGCTATTGTTGGTTTGAACCGTGAATGCTTGTTTGTTAGGCGGATGCTAATTCTCTATTTGAATCAATATGATGTGCAAGCTATGCTCAGCGGAGGGCAGCGACGTGTAGACACTGCACTTTACTTACACCTTCGATACTGCAGCAATTCAAATGTATAATAGGGACACAGGGGCAGGGAATCTAATTGTGAAAGTTCTAGGGACAGGGCTCAGCATTCCACTACGTGCTTGTGTGTTTACTACTTATTTTATTATTTATTTATTTTATTTTACATTTGTTGACTTCGATTTTATTTCACTGTTCGTGGACACTCTTGCATGCTTAGCATACATTTCGGTATCCATGGACACTGAATTATTGACTTACTATTAGGGGCGGGCTCTACTAGTAGGCATAGTAGGTTTTGCAAGTGTCGGGGCAGGTTTACACCTCCATAGAGCACTTGTACACGCCCCCTGCACAACCATGAGGGTGTTGATAACTGGTGTACAGCAACAGTCGATCGTGTTAATGCTGACAACATCTGAGGGAACCCGGTATGTGTACAACTGAGCTGGTTACAAACAGTGGTATTAATGCATTGCAAAACACATTATGCAGCTGTGTCTGTACATGGGTACTTTGCACAGTTGATGTAGGCCTAGGTACAGTCCACCAATCGAGGGTTCTAGTGGTCTACCATACTATGTCATACCACATATGGATGTGTGTTGGTAGTCTGGGGACAAGGTGGTGGATGTATATGAGGATACA
>NC_056746.1:1551305443-1551307943 GCF_019279795.1 Protopterus annectens | reverse complement strand
CCTCCAGATATCCCCTGTGGTGCATGTAGTACCTGTGCATTACTGCAGTGTAGGAAGCTAAGTAGTTTGGGAGTGTCTTTGTGGGCCTGGCAAAGAGTGTCAATGTGAGTCCATTAGAGAGTGTGGTTGTGTTGACAATGACATCCGCTCATGTGGACAGCCATGTGTGTTACACCTAATGTATGTCTACTATATCTCTGTTGCAGATGTCGCTCGCAAACACACATATATGTTCTTACAGCACACCAACATGTCAGCATTGTGGCACATGGAGTAACTGCATGCACTTGTAATAGTAATGACTAGTCAGTCAGGGGTTTGAACCCCTCTACTGGTAGGTGTGTGACAGACAATGCATAGGTTTTAGTCTCCAATCTCTTCTCTGATGTACTTTGCCTCTGTCTGTCCCTCCCACACACACTCTCTGGTGGATGTGGAGGTGTACACCTGCTTAGCAGCAGCTTGTGTATTGTAAGTGATGGTCATGATCAGGTGATGGCCTCTGCACCTATTGCAGTCCTCCTCTAGCTGATTGCATGTGGAACAGCTGTGATGATGTACAATATCTAGGAACATCATGTTGGTGTTTGCCCATGACAGTCGCTGTGAGTGGTTCCTGGATCTGGTGTTTGGTAAACGGCATCACAGATGATATCTGGATGTTCCTCAAAAAATATCCACAGTAGGAAATAGCCTAAAGACAGGAGGGTGATGTGCCAGACATGTCTAAACATGTAAGTGTAGCTATGCTTCACTGAGACTACTGCCTGTTTAACAAGTTGTGTATGGTAATGGCTATTCTGCATGTTTTAAAACTGACAAGACAGTGTTCTGTTTGTGAGGGACCCACATCTGTAGGGCCATCTGTGTACTGGTCAGTGCGTAGAACCATTTGTTTCCTTTGTTACTCACTGAACACACATCTGTGAACAGCAGGAGCATAGTGTGAGGATTGCAGCCAGTACATGGTGATAGTGATGAGTTACTGCCATCGCATCCCTGACTGGACATATGTCACATGAAACAGTGGTATGACAGACACTGTCTGGGGTTCTCAGTGACATGCCAATAATGGGCCACTGTTCATAGCTGCAGTCACAAGTTTTCTACACTTTGTACAGATGTCATGCAGTATATATGCATGTGTTGTGCTCCCTCTACAAATGTATACCATCTGTTGTGTTGGGTTGATGGTCATATCTATGCATGCTGTTATAAGTAATCCTGAATGTTGCTGACTATTACTTAGCCATATCTGTGTTTAAACTGCAACACCATAGGCTGTATGGGTTTGGATGTCCCGGCAGAACCTCCTGTCCCACTTCAGCTGGCCATGGCACTGGGCACCAGCACATCTGGGGCCCAGCCTTGGACCTCCACCTCTGTTGGCTCTGCACCACCTTCTGGTGGTACCACCACTGAGGATGGGACTTGTCCCCCCTGGGAAGCAGGTCCAGACAGGAACATGTCTGCTGTCATACAGTCCTGGACATGGTGTGTAGGGGGCTCAATAAGGGGTTTCGAGGCCAGATACACTAGCTCAAGGGCAGAGTGTCACATTTACAGGGTGAGGCTGCCCCTCCTAGATGGCCCCCAGCACTGCCACCTTTGCAGCTGTTTTGGTGCAGTGGTGGCTGCCCATGGCTGGGGACCTCCATCCCACTGTTTCCATCTGGGGACTCATGGGCTTGTGACTGCCGAACACCCCTCCCCATCCGAGGTGTATCCCCCCACATGTGTCATATACTGACCCTGTATGCTGTCTTGTCTGTCATCCTACCCTACATATCCTCCACGAGCATACCTACTCTCCTTCCCCCACATCCCACTCTCACCCTACGGAAACAAAAGGCCAATCGGTTCCTAGAATAACATTTGCCCCATACATAGCTGTCCATTTCACACACATGTCCACTGGACACATGTGCCCCTTTTAATATGCATCACAACATACCCCAGTTGTCCTCACTCCTGTCTCTCATGCGCACAATCCTAGTATGCACATGACTCCAAAATGTTCCAGGTACACATGATGCTGATGACCCCATTGTACACACAACCCTACCGGTCCCTCTATGGTTAACCCATTTACCTTTATGATGATGATGATGATGTCACACACAGCACCTTGCAAGAGTACTGTTCTCACATAATGATTGGACAGGAACTGTTGCGTTAATGTAAATAACATGCACAGAGTAATGTATATGGCCAATGTGCAAATGATTGCATGTATGAATGACACGTCTGTCTGAGGGAGTCTTGATGTTACATAGGACAACACCACTACATAATACAGGCATTGCTGGTGTTTCCCTTTTCATTCCTTTGTAAAGCTTTGTTGTCACATGGGATGTTCCTGATATATCTATATATATGTATGTATCTATATGCTTGACATAAACACTCACACATACATCTACATGATGGAATACATTTCCTATACTGTTGAATTACTTTGCTGGATGATATGTTTGTGATAAGGTCAGATGTCTGTATA
>NC_056746.1:1551235443-1551300443 GCF_019279795.1 Protopterus annectens | reverse complement strand
GATATGTGCTATTGTTGGGCTTGAACCGTGAATGCTTGTTTGTTAGGCGGATGCTATTTCTCTATTTGAATGAATATGATGTGCAAGCTATGCTCGGCGGAGGGCAGTGACGTGTAGGCACTGCGCTTTGCTTACACCTTTGATACTGCAGCAATTCAAATGTATAATAGGGACACAGGGACAGGGAATCTAATTGTGAAAGTTCTAGGGACAGGGCTCAGCATTCCACTACGTGCTTGTGTGTTTACTACTTCGATTTTATTTCACTGTTCGTGGACACTCTTGTATGCTTAGCATACATTTCGGTATCCACGGACACTGAATTATTGACTTACTCTTAGGGGCGGGCTCTACTAGTAGGCATAGTAGCTTTTGCAAGTGTCGGGGCATGTTTATACCTCCGTAGAGCACTTGTACACACCCCCTGCACTCACACACATTTCCTGTGCATGTCGAATGTGCGGCTGCACGCCCTCATACATATTCATATGGTACTGCTGTGCCATCTGTAGTGAGGATGCTCAGTGTAAGGCTAAAACTGTCCTTGCACCGAGCTTTTTGAATCCCGGGGTTTATCTGTATTGTCACTTCTAAAATATATCATTGACTTTAAATTTTATATTCTGTAAACTAGCAAAACATCATTTAATATCTGTGAATTTTTTTTGTCTCTGTCTGTATCAACATATTATTTATGCATTGCAGCACTTTACTACCATAATAACAATGTCTGCTAAACAAAACAATAATACAAAACATTAATTTGCCACATCTGTAACTATAAACCGTTTCATTCTGTGAATTAACTTGACTGTCATTTCTGGTATAGCCTACACATAATGTCACCTTTTTTTTTCTCACTGGCCACACCCAATATGTCTTTTTGAGCACTTCAGCTGTGTCAGCTGAACTGGAATTTATTTTATCTTTAACCCATAAATCTACATGTTTCTGTTGTAACCATTTCTTCAAATTATGTACATTTGCACAATTTACTGCATGCAAATTCTTACAAGTGTCATTTGTTTGCACTACTACATATTCTGTAGTGTAACATTTTTATTTTTCCATAAAATCTTGTTAATGAAGTCTAAAACAACATATAACTCTGATGACATGTCCATACCTAGTAAGGAGTTGTTGCTCCTCGAACTGTTAACTGCTGTAATCTTTGACCCATTAAATCCTGACAGAACTGCATTTGTGTCCTCTAATAAAGGTCTGTTTGTAACTGAAGCTGATTTATCTGTATTAATTAATTAATTAAAGTTCAACTGCAGCCCATTCTACGCAAGAAAAAGTTGCTTAAGCCTAATTATTCATAAGCCTTTATTATCATTTTATTGTATTATATATTTTCTTCTTTTTTATTATTGTTATTTTTGTTTTATATCATACATATATTTTTATTTTAAATACATATAATTGTATTTAAATACGTACACTTTTAAGATTTCATGAGATATATGGCTATTATTTCCTTTTGAAATGTTTTTATATTAGGGCTTTATCGGGAATGTTTAGCTTTAAGGGTCTTAGAAATTTGAATCTGTGTAAGAAGGTTTTTAACCTATCAGCAGTGATTTCCTATTATATAAAGTAATTGTTTTTTATATGGAGTGTAATAGTCTGAAGAAGCCTATGGGTGGAAGCGCTTACTTTATGTGCAATAAATTTTCTACGAACTCTTGGATACATTGAGTTTATATTTTTTGGCTTATATATATCTGGATTTTTGCTCCTTTCAGTCGTTTATATTGGAGGACATCTGCCATTTTTGTTCCTGTGCATGCCCTGGCATTTTATTTCTGTATTAATTAATACATTATTCCATATTTTTCTATAAACAATTAAATATTGTCATTTCTTTCGACCTTAAACAATGACAGATATATAATCTGGTTTGATACCAGACTGCCACACCCTTAACAGATAAGCTGAAAATCTTTTTTTATAAAACTAGCAACAACACTGACTTGAGATGTGGTATGTGTTTCTTCTTTACTTTGCCCTGAAACACTAGACATGAGGTAAGGTATGCATTTCTTTTTTATTTTGCTCTGAAATCTGTATATCATTTATGCTGGTGTTTACTTCATCAGATTGATCAAAATCTGCACTCTGATCCCTCTGATCCCCCTCAGTGCAATATTTACACAGACGTCTCAAAACAATAAACTAGAATTTATGACATTCTGAACATCTGTATTTGAAATAATGTGAACTTGAGACATTACAAATGCTTGCTTTATGTTTGCTAAGGAAATCTGCATGTTATGTGCATTGACCATGTTTATATCTGTATTTACAATATTGTTGCTTTGCTCTGTATTTTGAATTAAACTAGAATTTATTATATTCTGAACATTTGTTTTTGAAATTTTACTATGACAACTCTATATCTTGAATTATATGTGCTGTAGCATTTACAATAATCTTTGAAGACTGCAAACAGGGATTAGTGACAGAAGCTGACTCATTCTGTGAATTATGAGATAGTGCATATGTTGCAGTGCACTTCTGTGATTTAACCCTTTTGCATCTGGAAAGATGTAACATTTCAGAACTAATAATGTTTAACCTTAAATGAACATTTCTGAAACACATTTTTTTAGATTGCTTTACCCAAGTTTTAACTTTAAACCAAACATTCACTGGTTTCTTTACTATAGAAGTACTGGCTGACATATTTATAAAATGTACAGTAGTTGATTTATTTAAACTTTTTTGATAATTACCATCTGACCTAGCTAAAAAGTGCATATGTAACTTTATGATTAATGTGTTCTGTCCTCTGCAGCTTTTTAAACTTTTTTTTTTGCTTTTTGGCTGTGTGACATAATACTGGAAACTTAAAAGTTTGTAGAGATGGTGAATACTTTGCTTTTAACTGGATAATGTCTTTTATGTTCTGAAGGAACACTGATGAAGTTTATAGATTCTGAAATAGTGCTGGTCTATTGATGTTTCTTGAGGCTTTTTTTGTTGAAGTAGTGTTTTGAATAAACACTGGTCCTATGCAATCTAACAGCTGCAATTACTGTATGTCATGTGCTCTGGTTGTTTTCTCTATGAAGTTAAAGTGGCATCATACTGAAAGGTCTGCTTTGTAAGGAGTAACTGTAGTGTTTTTGGCAGTGGCCTTATTCTGTATGGAGTTCACAGTCTCCCATCTGGAAAAACACTGGTATGCTGCTGAAAAAGTCTGTTATGAAGCACTTTTGCTGTAGTTACTGATAGACTGGAACAAAAGTGTACGAGACTGCTTTTTTTTTTTGCCCTGACGTCTGTTCTGTAAAATGCACATAGTCTGACTGCTGATAAGGCTGCTATGGGGTTTTGGGATTTGGTTTAACTGTTGTCCCTATCAATTGTAGGCTCACCACTGAAAGAATTGATAAAACTATATAAATATTATATGTATATAAGTATTGATAAGTATACTGGAATTAACTGGAAACAACAGAAATGAGACTGGAATGAATGTCTTTATCTGTTACTTATCCACATTTGTGCTGAACAGGTGCCAGTCTTTCCTTTATGGGACAAGTCTTTTCATATTTTTCAGAATAAATTTTGCACATGCTATGGCTCAGTTAAGAATGCTTTATAAGATGTTAACAATATTCAAATACTGTCTCTAGTAACAGTGCTGATAATAAGTCTGTAGAACGTCTGGAATGCTGGATAACAGTAACAGTGCTGATACATTTATCCAAAGTTTATACGTGCATATTCTGATTCTCCTGAATAATATCAACAGAAACAGTCTTTTCCTCCTGAACAGATGGATATTTGACCTAATTTCTGTACTCAGGCTCCAGTATCTGTACTGTAAAGACCTTTTGCATATCGGTCCAAAAGCTAACTTAACTGACTCAGCTAACTGTGTCTGAAGTATTTCCTAATAATACCAAAACCCTGTAATGTTTTGCACTCCTCTTTATCCTTGGTTTCCAAGACTTGTCTTGCATGTGCCTCACATTCTATTTTTTGTCTAGCATTCCATTGAAAAGGGAACATTCTGTAGCTGTCTCTGAGAACTATTATGTTTTCACATCCCATGCTTAACCAGCAATATTGTATTTTCCTTTCTACTGAACTGTCTTTCTGTGAAACTGAATTCATAGAATTTCATACATGGAAATACAAGTCTGGCTTTATATCTTCAGGTGCATTATTCTGCCTTAATGTAATATAGTAAACTCACTAAGAATACAGTGAAAACCATCACTCTTACAGGTAGTCTCAGTTATGGCATCAGTGAGTTCACTGTGAGCATCACAATCCTTTCTTACATTCTCTGCTATCACAGCAATGTTGTATCATATAACTAGCAATATCATAGTGTACAACCTCCAGAAGAAGGCACATGCCATGCTTTCAGAATGAAGTTGAATGAATTAATGCGCTGGTTCATTCATTACATATCAGTCAGTAAATATCCATGGAGATAAGAGGAGTTTATTGCCATCACTGGCTTAACTCACTTTTAAGTCAGTGTTTTTTCCCCTGGAATATGTGCAGGTCACAGACTATGGAGACCACCTCCCTGTTAATGATAATTTTGTCCTGACATTGACAGTGCACAGATGGAATTATCAAAGGGTTGATTTTTCAGTTATGAATATAATTTATGGCAATATCAGAAAACACTCCCTAGAAATCTTCAAATAAGAATCATTTTCAAAGTTGGAATACCCACATGTCCTTCATGAGGATAATTTTACCTCAACACGTATATCATAATAATGAATTATTTAACTCCAAGGTTGCACATTAAAAAAAAATTACTTTTGGGTTTGACATTTAGTTTTTCCTGGCACTATTACTCACCATGCTGAGATGTTTATTTGCTCCTAACTATGTGTGTGCCAAGACAGTACAAATTAAGCTTTTCAAACTTTTCATAACGATACTGCCAAAATTATTATTTTGAAATTGTTAACATAGCCTCTTAATGAGAATACTAATAATTCAGAAATGTCTTACCTTTCTCAAAGCATTTTCCAGTTCTTGTGACTGGTAGGCTGGATTTATTGTGACCTAAAACAAAAAATATATATTGTTTAGATATAGTGCATGATATAGATGCCCAAAATCAAACTCCCTAGTCTAAACAAATAGTTTTTAGGTTAAAATATCTTAGCATGAGTCTAATTTTAACTGGTTCTATAAGAAGCCTCAACAATTCATGCAGAAATCATATTTTAGCTTTAATGTTTTGATATATAAGAGTCTTGGGGACCTTCAGTGCAAAACTGAGGCATACGCTGGGCCTGTATTGCTGGCATAGAAGGATAAAGCTCTGAATGCAGCCCAGGTTACCCATAGTTAGTGGCAAGGTGCTTGCTGGAGCAGATGGAAAGGTGGCATGCCAATCCTGGGGTGGGTGCTGAGTGGAATTTTAGCTGAGCTCTTGTGGAGGCCAGAGCCCATTAGTGTGACAGGCTGCCAGGATGGATGTGGAGGAAGGCTAGGAGAAAGGCCGATCTAAAGACCCAAGGTGGGCACACCCTCAAGCCATGTCTCAGTAGCCTGTCCTCTGAACTGCAGATGCCAGCACACTGGTATGAGTGACAGAGCTAAAGACAGTTGACTGGTCACTACGTACATGACAGCAACTGGTGTGATGTCCTTTGTCCCCATGGGATCACTCACTCACAAGGCATTTAAAGAGAGTACTATATAGGTTATTTCTTAAGAAGCAGGGAACACACATGGTGTTAGGGTTACACTGGGGGACAGTCTGGCAGGCGTAATGCAACATGTAGATTTATATGAACACAACAAGTTGAAGAACAACTAGAAGGTTATACAGGGCCAGGAAGGGAAATTAGTAAAACTGAGGTATATGCTATGGCTAAATTATGTGATTTAAACTCCAAGCAGCCCTACCACAGTATGATAACATACTAATGTACTAGCCACCTTTGAAGACTTGCAACAAATGAGAAACCAGAATATTATTTTCCCTCACTAAGTCCCAAGAAGAACAATTCAGAATGTTATGGAAACATAAATTAACCCAGCTACAACAGGAAAGAATATGCATGATATCATCTGTTCTGTTTTACGATGCCCAAATCCCACATATACCCAAATTGTTTCCCCATTCATGAACAATTGTCAGAGATATAGTTTTCAAGTCTTAAAAAAAGAGAGGACTGAAAGACACTTGTTGAAAATATGAAACAGTGAAAAAACTCTGTGTAAAGTATAAAATCACTATTGGAGTTAGGGGAAGATAGCTTTCTGTCAAACAGAATGCCAAATGTCTACTGTTACAGAAAGTATTTTTAGACATTTTTTTGAGTCCATTTGAAATATACCTTTTATAGAGTAAAGAATGAATGTGACATCTTGTACAATTAAGCACTCTACAGGTTTCCACCTAGTTGATACAAGGGCTAATATAAATTATGTCAAAGGAATTGCTTTTTAACTGAGGATCAGGACATTAAACACACATACCGCAGGATTCAGAAACATGCCTTCCATAGCTATTATGAAGGCTACTTCAAAGAAACCAAAAGGCAATATTTGGGAATGATAGAGCAAGCATGGGGAGAGACTTGTAAATTGCTGTGGCTGGTGATAATACAAATGCCAGTAGTGAGCATGGAGCAGCCATGCTCACTAGTGATAACACAAATGCCATTGGGCATTGAGTAGGCTTTTAACTACATGTGAGCACATGTGCTTCTTATTGACACTATATGCCCCCCCCCTTTTCCCATTTTTCTACATGGGGTCGGGGTATCATGTTAACTGTCGCCAACTGTCTAGATTAAGTGCCACACAACTGCATTCTTCAAGACTTATGCCTGACTGTCACAGATCTTCTTTCACACAATCCATCTACCTCTTTGCTGGATATCCTAGCTTCCTCTTACCTTCTTCCTGTCTGTCCCAATTCTTCCTCACCATATAGTTTTCTGCCTTTCTACACATGTCCCCAAACCACTGTAATATGGTCTCTTTGATCTTTTCTGCAATTGGAGCTACTTTGGCTTCTGCTCGTATGTCCTCATTTCTTCATCTGTCCCACAGTATGCATCCTATCACCTTTCTCAGGCACTTCATTTCCATCACCTCTAACTTCTTCAGCTGTTCTGTCTTTACTGCCCAGGTTTCTGTACCATACAGTAGTTCTGGTCACACCACTGTCTTGTGCACCTTACTTTTCAACTTCTTTGGCATTCTTCTGTCATAGACTACACCTGATCCTCTATTCCAGTTGGCTGCAGCCCCTCTGATTCTAGCTTTGACCTCTTCATTCACACTACATTTCTCTTCAACCACCTCTCGCAGATACTTGAAGCTGTTTACCTGCTTCACTATCTTCCCTTCTATCTCTATTCTCAGATTCTTCTGATTTCCCTAATTTGCTGCCATTATAACCATCTTAGCTGTGCTTAGCTTCATCCCATGTGCCTTCAGATTTGCATTCCATTCTCCTATCCTTTGCTGAAGTTCTAGATTAGAGTCTGCCTGTACTGCTACATCGTCTGCATACAGCAGCTTTATTGATCCATCCCCTCCAACCTGTTTGCTAATGTAGTCCATCACCAGTATGAACAGCAGTGGGCTCAGAGCTGAAACCTGGCGTACCCCCCCTCTCACTGGGAACCCCTCTGTGAAGCCAAACACTGTTCATACTTGAGTCATTGGGTCCTTGTACACATCCTGCACTAATTCTACCAATGTTTCTGGGACCTCAAACCATCGCAGTACTGCCCAGATCAGCTTTTTTTGGATCTTGTCATATGCTTTCTCCAAGTCTAGGAATGCCCAGTTGGACTCTCTCCTCATCTTTAGATTCTACTCAAGTTTCTGTCTCATTGCAAACATCGGGTCAATTATGCTGCATCCTGATCTGAATCCAAACTGCTCATCTCCCATCTTACATTCTACTACTCTACGTATCCATTTATCAATCACCCTCTCCAGAACTTTCATGCAATGTGATAGGAGTTTGATGTCTCTGTACTATCAACAGTTGTGGATATCCCCTTTGTTCTTGTATACTGGCACAAGTATGCTTATTCTCTAGTCATCTGGGATGTGCCTTTTTCTCCACACTTCTAATTGTACCCTCAGGAGCCATTTCTCCCCTATCTCACCCAGCATCTTTATCATATCTGTTGTGACCTCATCTGAGCCTGCTGCTTTCCCTGACTTCATCTTCCTAAGTGCTGTTCTTACTTCTTCTAGGGTGGGCTCCTCTTCTTCCCTCATTGTAGGCTGTTTCTGGGGCAGTACAGCTTCTGTGGGGTTTTCTTCATTCAGAAGCTGCTGGACATACTCCTTCCATCTGCCTTTGATGTCCTCTGCACTGGCGAGCAGGTTGTTGCTGGCATCCCTTATGAAGGGTGTCTGACTGTCTTCTTTATCTTTCTGTCTTTGCCTTGCAATCTGATATAATTTCTTTGTGGCCCTCATTGAGTCACTTTCCAAAAGTTGGTACAGTGTCTCCAATGCCCTAGTCTTTGCTATTGCAACTTCTTTCTTAGGTTCTTTGTTAGCCAACCAGTAGTCCTTCCTAGCCTGGGCAGTCTTTTCTATCCCCCGCTTTTTCTTGCACTCCTTTTTTCTTTTGATGACTTCCTGGACTTCTGCATTCCACCACCAGCTTTCCTTATGTACCTTATTTCCATACCTGGCTAGGCCACATATCTTTTCTAATGTCCTAACACATGCTGTTTTTAGGTGCTCCATTCTTCTTCAACTCCACCTATTTCCTCCTCTTCTTGGGGTGCTAGACCCCTAAGTAATTCCTTGAACTGTTATACTTTTTCGCCAGTCAAATTCAAGGTCTACAGCCTGGTCTCTGTTGACCTTAGAACCTTCTCTGACCACTGCTTGCAGCTGATTGTGGCAACTAGTAATTTATGCTGTGGTCCAACTGTTTTGCTGGGGATGACTTTGCAATCATGTCTTCTACCCCAGTGCCTTTTCCTTACTAGAAGGAAGTCTACCTGAGTTGCATGTTGACTACTCTTGTATGTGAGCTTGTGACCGTCTCTCTTTCTGTACCATATGTTGGCTACTATCAAGCCATTTGCCAGACACAAGTCTAGAATGATTTATCCTTCTTTATTCCTGTTGCTCCACCCATGTGGACCCAGGCAGTCCTCATATCCTGTTCTGTATGTCCCAATATGTGCATTCTAGTCAACCATTATAAACACAATTCATGTTGTCTTGCTTTATCTAGTAGGTCCTGCAGCTGCTGTCTGAATGCACTCTTTTCCTCACTATCACAACATTGCTGTGGTGCATAGGCAGAAATTATGAATACTGCCTTATCATTACACTGGAGTCTGACTGCCATGAGTCTGTCATTAATTCTGATGATAGACCTTACTGACTTCTGAAGCATCTTTCTCACCACAATTCCTACACCATTTCTACTCTGCCCTCTACCTGAGTAGTAGACTCTGGATCCCAAGCCAAGTGGCTTTGCTACACTGCCCTTCCATCTCATCTCTTGGATACATAGGATGTCCAGCCTCCTCCATATCATCATGTCATCCGCTTCCATAATAAGTGGCTCGCACAAATGTTTTCATGCATTACACTGTATTACTGGAGGTTACTATGGCATGCTAGCATGTGTTTGTCTGCACCAAGTTGTTTAGTATATTTGTATGTGCTATTTACATAGTTGCACCTTATTAACTAATAGCATCCCTGTATATGTGTTGTGTGTAGACAGTTTGTACTGGTGTCTAATTATATTTATATAATTATGGTACAAGTGGTACATAGAATCACATTAGAGAACCAGGACAGAGTGCTGCTCACTATATTTTTATCTGTGACTGCATACCTGTTAGCTGAGGTCTGTTCTTGCAAATGTGTTATTCAATTGGCTCAATATCTGCATATACTAGTAACTGATCCAAGACATATTGTCCTTTATTCAGTAGCTATTTGCAAAGTTTGTTTTGTAGTCTTTATAATGTATCTTTACCATCTCAAAAGTGCTCACTCCTCTCTGTACTCTTCTTTTCTAGACCTAACACCACTCTAAGTAATCAGCTGCAATAACACCTTTATTTTTAACCTGACCAGTGGATACATTGCTATATGAAAAGCACAGTCCAGGTCCGAGCTGTCTGCAAGCATAAGCAGCTAAAGTTAACTTTGTGTATGTGTCTACCTGTTTGAGCTAATATTCATTATTCCCTGGAGAGCACTCTGGTTTGGTTTGTAAGCAAGACCCTCCCCCCCAACACACTCACACTCACCTACAATTTCTCTTTTATTCCCTTCTGTTAACAAATAGTATCCATAACTGATCAAATACTGTGTGTGTTTGCTAATTTAATTGTGAGCACAGTAGCCTACAGATACAAGGTTATGCTGTTTTCCCCAAAAGACAGAAAGAAACTACTGACCAAACTGCAGACGTGTGCAAACTAAATACTCCACAATAAAACCACTGGTATGTTGATGCTGTAGAAAATGCTGGTAGTCCACAAAGTAAAGCAAAAAAGTTTATTGTAAGACAATAGAAAGCTGGTAAGGAGTAAGGTAAGGTAAGGTAAGACTTACCAGCTTTCTAATGTCTTACAATAAACTTTTTTGCTTTACTTTGTGGACTACCAGCATTTTCTACAGCATCAATATACCAGTGGTTTTATTGTGGAGTATTTGGTTTGCACACTTCTGCAGTTATGCTGTTTTCCACCTGATAAATGATTAAGAAATGATTTACAGCTTCACAGCACTTCTTGGTCAATTCTGATGGTTTTTCTTACACATTAACTTGCCTTTGCTTATATCTTGGATCATTCCACTCCATTCACCCTCACTACACTCTGGCTCACTCCACTCCTCTCCTTGCCCCCATATCCTACCCACCTCCGATACCCATAATTTATACTTAACCAAACCACACCCACTAGACTTCAAATCACCCAGTTTACTATAGTAATTACAACTAACCCCTCCCATTACAAATTACTAGCTATCTGCAACAGATTTGCACACATACATAAAAATGATTACCCAATAGAAACCTACCCGGTAAGCACCCCAAACATTTCATACATAACTCCTAACCTTGAATATGTGACATTGTAATATATCAATATCTTAACAAACAAGAATTTATTTTCCATCAATACTGATCATTTTTCAAATAATTTATCAAACACAAATAATATTATGTTTGTACACGGTCTTGTATTAACTTTATTCCTCACAATTACAGCTAACCTCACCACTTACCATTTCTAAGTACACAATCAGTATATAAAGCAAAAAACAGCATTTAATAATCCTACCCTAACAACAACTAATAGCTTTTGTGTGTCCCCATCATTGTTTATAACCACACTCACAGACCTTAAACAACACCGAATACTCTTTACAAATTAAAGCTTCTATAATATTTCCTTTAAAACCCACAAAAAAGTATTCAAACTTTTTGAGGTTCTCAGTCACATAGCAGCCAGACTTATGCTTAGTAGTGATATACACCCAAACCCAGGCCCCAAGCATATGATTTCATTAAACACCCCAATGCAAATCAAACTACCAACTCCACATAAAAGTTCTGACAAGCTACTACTAAACCTAAATCTTAGACATATGCTTAATAAAATACACAAACTCCATGCGACTCTCTCCCTTTACAACCCAGACATTACCATCCTTACTGAAACCTGGTTGAAACCACATATACCAGACATAGAAAAAAAACCCACCTGGTTAAGAGCTGATAGAATAGAAAAAAAGGGAGGTGGTGTAGCAATTCTCTTTAAGAACACGCTCAACTTACAACCTATAAACATAAGTATTACTAACATTAATAACCTGGAGCTACTCATAACTAGATTACAACTGAACCAGAACATATATATATATATATATATATATATATATATATATATATATATATATATATATATATATATGGGTACATTTCAATCGACCGACAAGTCGGAAGACCGACATTCACTCCACCGACACATTAAAACATCGACAGCGCAAACACGGACATTTCACAGGTAAGACTTTTAAATTCGCTAATCATGCCTACCACACATGCATAACACTGCCACACTTCCTAAACCATGGTAGGCTTGATTAGTGAATTTAAAAGTCTTACCTGTGAAATGTCCGTGTTTGCTTGTCGATGTTTTAATGTGTCGGGGGAGTAATTGGCGGTCTTCCGACTTGTCGGTCGATTGAAATGTACCCATATTATATATATATATATATATATATATATATATATGTATATATATATATATATATATATATATATATATATATATATATATATATATATATATATATATATATATATATATATATATATAAAATAACCATCTATATCCCCCCTGGAAACAATTCCAGTACAGTCAAAATCATTCTCCAAAATGTTACAAAAGCCATATCACAGGAAACCATTATTGCAGGAGACCTTAACACAGACTGAATGACATGTAACTCTGACAATCCTCATAACTACCCAAACCTCCATGGCTTCACTCAAATAATTCCTCACCCAACTAGAACTGACAAGAAAACAGATAAACAATTTATTTTGCACTGGTTCTTAACTAATAAACTCCAGTGTTACCAAATAGCAAGGTGTCTCCCAGATCACTTAAGTAACCACTTTGGAACTTACTTACTGAGAAATCACAGTAACGCTACTAAACTAATCAACTTATGCCAAGTTCGTAATAAGAAAATTTTTAACTTACAGATTCTACTTAATAGTCTTGAAAAAATAGACTGGACTCCTCTTAAGCAACTGCTCTTAGATGCTGCTGTGCAGCACTTCAGTGGCACCTTCCTTCCTATTATAAACAGATTTTCACCTCCAAGAATAGTTGAGTCAAAGCCAACTACACACCATGGTTAACCCATGAGACTCCTACCCTCCTAAAACAAAGGGACAAAGCATGGCAAATGTGGGCTAAAAATAAATCCCTCCAAAACCATTTAATTTACAAGCAACTTAGAAACAGTGCCAAACATCAAATTAAACTAGACAAACAATGCTACTGTTCAAATGTACAATGGAAATACAGAATGAATCCAAAAAAATTCTGAAACACAGTCAATAACATACTTCATTCTGGCCAAACCACAACCCCCCCCCCCCAACTTACCTGATAACACAAAAAAATATTGCTGAACAATTTAACATGTTTTTCACTGAAAGTGTTTTAGCACTGACTAAGAATAGCAAGTCTCCCACAATACCAACACCCAACAATCTAAGCAATTTTGTAGATGCATTCTCATTTCAGACAGTCCCAAAACAAACTATTGCAAAACTATTAAAGAAGTTGAAACCCACTTCATTGGCAGCAGATAATTTGTCAGCAGAATATCTAAAATTAACAGGTCTATATCAGTTCACCGAAATGGCTGAAGTTCGAATACCATATGTTCGAACTTCTAACCACGAAGTACAAAAACATCGAAGTCTTAAAACAGCGATTTTTTTCCCCAGGGAAAAAAATGCTGTTCCAAGAAACACACACACAACACAAGCACACCAAAAAAACAGAAATCCAGACACAAACACTTAAAATCCTACATCTAACCCTACACTAAACTGTACATACACTATCTATCCACTTACCTTAACCCAAACCCTAACCCTAAGGTCCATCACTATCGCACACTCACCTGACCCGTGCCCTAACCCTAACTCACCTATCCCACCCTAACCCTAAAGTCTGTCACTATCACGCACCCACCTCACCTGCGCCCTAATCCTAACTCACCTAACCCGTGCCCTAATCCTAACGTCCACACAATCGCACACTTACCTGAACCCAACCCGTAACTTCCCACCACAGTCCTGATAATCGCGAAGCCACAGAAACGGCCCACCAAATTCTTTCCCGGGGAAAGAATTCGGTCTTCCGCTGCTTCACGATAATCAGTGTTCGAACTTTACAGTTCGAACATCTGGTGTTCGATCGTTAGCCGTTTCGATGGACTGATATAGACTCAAAATTAACAGCAGCTATTATTGCCTTCCCTGTGTCAATACTTATAAACTGTTCTATAACAGAACAGTATGTCCCAGCTATTTGGAAAATTGTATATACTACACCATTACACAAAGGAGGCAATTCAACAGAACTAACAAACTACCAGCCCATTGTTATACTTTCACCACTTTCTAAAATTCTGGAAAACTGTATCCACTTTCAACTTCATAAACACCTTCTAAACAATAATCTCCTCTCATCATCACAGCATGGATTCTGACCATATCATAGCACTACTACAGCTCTTTTAAGTTTCACTAATACTCTAAATAAATTCAGAAATGATAGCAAAATAGTGTCTTCAGTCTTTTTTTACACGTCTAAAGCATTCAGTACCGTTTCCCATCCTAAGTTACTGTCCACTCTGAATAATCTTAATATCAAAACACACACCACACCAGGATAGATTGAATTCTTTACTGAAGTATCTGATACCTCGGCTTACGCCTTCAAGGAATAACTTTTTACATCAAGCAGCCATCTGTTATATGCTGTAACTTCAATTAATTATCCAATTATTAATTACAATAAAGCATTTAAATTAAGCAATGAATTCATTTTAACACATTCCATAAAGTGCCTGTGCCATATTCCTTTAACTATAATCAACTTTTTGTTAAACACATTATGTTTTTTATCTACTGTTAACAAAGTTTCCTTTCATCAAAAGTAGAAAATTACATACAATATTCACTTAACATATTATTTAAATTCATAATACATACATAGTTAATTATAAATATTTATGAATGTAAACTAATATACTATATCATATCTAAACTGGCCCAAATTAACCTAAGATGCTGAAAGGGAACCCAGTACCATGTTGTTCATAACACATAACTCATTATTCCTAGGATGTGATACCTTAAATAGAATGTTCATAAAAAAGTGTTATAAATATTTATAAACCATTGACATTTAAATCCAATTCCGTATTTAATCCCCAAGTATGTAAGGTCCTAAAATTAATTATACATTTTGTTTCCAACAGGGTTAGACTACCTACTGATTCCTCTCCTCTCTGCTGTTTAGGTTTGGCCAACACACCAAAAAAGAAGGATTCATCTGAGCCGTCATGGGCTCGAATAAAATGTTCAGCTACAGGACTTATTATCCTGCCCCTTCTAATGTCTCCCAAGTGCTCTATGATTCTCTTTTTCACAGCTCTCTTGGTTTGACGTATATACCACATGGTTGGGGTATTCACACACAGCCTATGATATATATACTACCCGCCCCCCCTCTGAGATTCACAATTGTATGAATCCCTGGCAGTATAAATGTTACCATTAATATTAGTTCCATGCAAGTTTTTAATTTTCTTATATATGATGCACTTCCCACAAGGATAACTTCCTTTCCTACCATGTTTACTTTCCAATTTACCTATGGACAATAATTCTTTTAGATTTTTTGATCTGCTGTAAGAAAATGTAACCCTGGCCGGGAAGATCTTGCCATATTTTTCATCACTGAGAATAATAGGCCAATATCTATTGATCAAACCTCTCAGTGTATCTGAAAATGGGGATAATTTATTCTCATAAAATAAGGCTTCTTGTGCTTTATCCTTTTCCTTGTGATATATTCTGCTTCTCTCTGCTGTATCTATTCTATCTACCTGCTGATGTGTTAGCCCCAACTTCTTAACTTTATTTTCCACTGTTCTTAAAACATTCTCTGAATATCCGCTACTTAATAATTTGTTCCTTACCTTATTGAATTCATATACTAACCTGTCTTTTTTGAAAGTGTTGTTTGCAATACACAAATATTTACCATAAGGTAATGATGCCAATAAGTGGGGGGCATGCATGCTATCAGCAGTCAAAAAAATATTGACTGCTGTGTCTTTGACAAAGGGTTTGAATGCCACTGTGAAATCCTCATCTACATAAAACTCCAGATCTAAATATTGTATACAAGTCCTATTAGTACTAAAGGTAAACTCAAGGCCAAAACTATTCTCCTGCAGTTTAGATATAAAAATAAGAAACTCATCCATAACCCCCTTGCAGATGAAAATACGATAGTCTATGTATCTTTTGAACATCAGAACCCTATTTTTATAAAATTCCGTGTTGTACATATTGACTTTTTCAAAATAATCCATAAACAGAATCGCATAAACAGGGGAATATTAAGCCCCCACTGCTGTCCCTTCCATCTGCAAAAAAAAGTTGTTATTGTGTACAAAACAATTATGTGTCAGAGAAAATTCTAACAGCCTAATCAAAAAATTTGTCTGTGGGCCTTCTCCTAGCATGTTCTTTACTGACTTCAATCCCCACTCATGTTTGATGTTTGTATAGAGGGATTTTACATCTACACTGGCCCAATAAAAATCATGGGACCACTTCTTACCCCCTATTAAATCTGCCAACTCTTTTCCATTCTTGATATGGGATGTGACTTTACTCAAAAGTTTTTTTCAAATGAAAATCCAAAAATATACCAATGTTCTGCAGGAAAGCACCTTTACCTGACACTATGGGTCCCCCAGGGGGATTTTCAACATGTTTGTGCAACTTGGGTATTGCCTTAAAAATTACATTTCTGGGGTTGCTGATGTATAACTTCCTCACATTCACAGAACTCAGAAAATCTAGCCCCCCCCCCCTAGTATTTCCAATAGGACATTATTTAAATATGTGACTGGGTTGCAAGTTAATTTTGTATATACTGTGGTGTCTTCTAGTAATGCCTAAGCCATCCCATTGTATTGCTCCCTGCTCATGACCACCCAGTTTCCACCCTTATCCACCTGGGTGAAAACATATGTGTCGCTATTGCATCTTAATCTTTGCATAGCATCCCATTCATTTTTTTTGTTAAATTGAATGCTCTAAATTGTTTCATGAACATGTCATGTTCTTTTTCCACCTGTTTACATAAAACGGTTTCAAATGTGGAAACATTAATCGGCAGTTTTGGTGACATGAAATATATGGTACTTGCGGCACCACCATTTTACCATAGCCAGTAAAAAAACTAGCGACCTCATAGACAGTGGCTTCACCCTCCCTATCATTTTCCTCACATGAAGACGACCGTTCAAAATCATACACAGACATATTCAACAAGGGATCCTCTTCAGTCTCACTTTCCAATTTATTAACATGTCCGCCCCCATGAATTGCATCAATCCTACTGTTATTAACATTATGCACATCAACATTCTTAACCACAACATGCTTGATGCCAAAAAATATCTTTAAAATGCAATTTACGACAGAATCTGCTTATTTCCAAAATCAATTCTGACAGGCTAGGACAAAAAACAGGGATGTGTTTAATCCCCTTGTCCAACAAAGAAAAATTATTACAGTCCAAGTTCAAATCGGACAAATTTGCCACTTTTAGATTATCCACATGATTTCTTAACCCTGAATTCGGACCCGATGCACTCACATTCCCTTCAGCATCATAACTGACTCGCTCTTCTTCAATTTCACTTTCTCCTGCTCCTGTTGTTGCGGCAATATTGATTCCCCTCATTTTGCTTTCCACCATCACCGTTGGAACCTGCTTGCCATCTGCGTCCTCATCCCTTGCTGATTTTCAAACTCTCCTTTCTGGAACCTGACCCCATCAACTCCTCACTGAGCTCATCGAATGAAATGCTTTTTTTACTGCTGTTTGAAGCCAGCTCCCCTGAAGATATAGAGGAGTCATGAAATTCCTGGCTCCTACTGCCATGTCATCTGGCCTTCTGTCTCCCTCTCAGATCCTTCCATTGTCAGGCGAAGATCAAATTATTCTTGTGATCAGTTACATCTCTCTGTAGTTTTCCTTTTTTTCGGGCCATCATGGCTTCCACTGCTTATCCACCTTCTCCTTCACATCCTTTACCTTCGATGTGAAAGCAATGTTGGATACTTTATCTGCCAAATCAGTCTGGGTCTGGAGAATTTCTGCGCTCAGCTTCTCCTATTGTCACATATTTCATTTAACAAGAACTCTGAACGAAGCTTTGGTACAGGCCAATGAAGCAGCATTCCACTCATTTAGCAAATCACATTCATCAAAGTCATAGTCAGGCAATTTGCTGATTCTGAGACCCCCCATGATAATGTCCAACGTTAGGTATTTTTCAAGCAATTTTTTATCATAATAGAGCATTACCTCCTTAATGAGCAGCCTTTCCAATTTTGAAAAATCAACGTCATTCAGGCTCTCATCCCCCATCATTAGAGGATCTTCCTCTCCTATTCTGGATTCTCGTTCAATCCAAATGTTTGCACAAGTGAAACGGGAACCATCTGCTGCCACAATCCTCACTGGTGCCACAGCTTTTAAGCAAAATACACAATTATTTACATATAACACAAAACACACACCACACCAGGATAGATTGAATTCTTTACTGATGTATCCGGTACCTTGGCTTACACCTTCAAGAAATAACTTTTTACATCAAGCAGCCATCTTTTATATGCTGTAACTTCAATGAATTATCCAATTATTAATTACAATAAAGCAATTAAATTAAGCAATGAATTCATTTCAGCACATTCCATAAAGTGCCCGTGCCATATTCCTTTAACTATAATCAACTTTTTGTTAAACACATTATGTTTTTTATCTACTGTTATCAAAATTTCCTTTCATCAAAAATAGAAAATTACATACAATATTAACTTAACATATTATTTAAATTCATAATTCATACATAGTTAATTATAAATATTTATGAATGTAAACTAATATACTATATCATATCTAAACTGGCCCAAATTAACCTAAGATGCTGAAAGGGAACCCAGTACCATGTTGTTCATAATACATAACTCATTATTCCTAGGATGTGATACCTTAAATAGAATGTTTATAAAAATGTTTTATAAATATTTATAAACTGTTGACATTTAAATCCAATTCCATATTTAATCCCCTAGGATGTAAGGTCCTAAAATTAATTATACATTTCGTTTCTAACAATATGTAAAATTTCTCTATACAAATATCAGACATGAGTGGGGATTGAAGGCAATAAAAAAATGCTAGGGGAAGGCCCACAGATGGATTTTTTGATTAGGCTGTTAGAATTTTCTCTGACACATAATTGTTTTGTATTTGATAACAACTTTTTTTTTGCAGATGGAAGGGACAGCAATGGGGGCTTTATATGCCCCTGTTTATGTAATTTTGTGTATGGATTATTTTGAAAAAGTCAGTATGTACAACATGGAATTTAAAAAAAATAAGGTTCTGATGTTCAAAAGATACATAGACAATCTTATTTTCATCTGCAAGGGGGATATGGATGAGTTTGGTGATTTTATATCTAAACTGCAGGAGAATAGATTTGGCCTTGGGTTTACCTTTAGTACTAATAGGACTGCTATACAATATTTAGATCTGGAGTTTTATGTAGATGACGATTTCACAGTGGCATTCAAACCCTTTGTCAAAGACACAGCACTCAATAATTATTTGACTGCTGATAGCATGCATGCCCCCCACTTATTGGCATCATTACCTTATGGTGAATATTTGCATATTGCAAACAACACTTTCAAAATAGATGAGTTAGTATATGAATTCAATAAGGTGAGGAAGAGATTATTAAGTAGGGGATATTCAGAGAATGTTTTAAGAACAGCAGAAAATAAAGTTAAGAAGGAGTTGGGGCTAACACATCAGCAGGTAGACAGAATAGATACAGCAGAGGGAAGCAGAATATATCACAGGGAAAAGGATAAAGCACAAGAAGCCTTATTTTATGAGAATAAATTATCCCCATTTTCAGATACACTGAGAGGTTTGATCAATAGATATTGGCCTATCATTCTTAGTGATGAAAAATATGGCAAGATCTTCCCGGCCAAGGTTACATTTTCTTACAGCAGATCAAAAAAATCTAAAAGAATTATTGTCCATAGGTAAATTGGAAAGTAAACATTGTAGGAAAGGAAGTTATCCTTGTGGGAAGTGCATCATATGTAAGAAAATTAAAAACTTGCATGGAACTAATATTAATGGTAACATTTATACTGCCAGGGATTCATACAATTGTGAATCTCAGAGGGGGGGCGGGTAGTATATATATATCATAGGCTGTGTGTGAATACCCCAACCATGTGGTATATAGGTCAAACCAAGAGAGCTGTGAAAAAGAGAATCATGGAGCACTTGGGAGACATTAGAAGCGGCAGGATAGAATGTCTTGTAGCTGAACATTTTATTCAAGCCCATGAAGGCTCAGATGAATCCTTCTTTTTTTGGTGTGTTGGCCAAACCTAAACAGCAGAGAGGAGAAGAATTAGAAAGTAGTCTAACCCTGTTGGAAACAAAATGTATACTTAATTTTAGAGCCTTACATCCTTGGGGATTAAATATGGAATTGCATTTAAATGTCAACAGTTTATAAATATTTTATGGAATTGGATTTAAATGTCAAGAGTTTATAAATATTTATAAAACATTTTTATGAACATTCTAGTTAAGGTATAACATCCTAGGAATAATTAATTATGTATTATGAACAACATGGTACTGGAGTTCCCTTTCAGCATCTTAGGTTAATTTGGGCCAGTTTAGATATGATATAGTATATTAGTTTACATTCATAAATATTTATAATTAACTATGTATGTATTATGAATTTAAATAATATGTTAAGTTAATATTGTATGTAATTTTCTACTATTGATAAAAGGAAATTTTGATAACAGTAGATAAAAAACATAATGTGTTTAACAAAAAGTTGATTATAGATAAAGGAATATGGCACGGGCACTTTATGGAATGCGTTGAAATGAATTCATTGCTTAATTTAATTGTTTTGCTGTAATTAATAATTAGATAGTTATTTGAAATTACAGCATATAAAAGATGGCTGCTTGATGTAAAAAGTTATTCCTTGAAGGCATAAGCTGAGGTACCGGATACATCAGTAAAGAATTTAGTCTACCCTGATGTGGTGTGTGTTTTGTGTTATATGTAAATCATTGTGTATTTTGCTTAATCTTAATACCAACCCTGATGCTGTTAACTGGTTTCAAAGTTATCTATCTAGCTGCCAGCAAGCTGTGAAATGGAAGCAAGATCTATCCCAACTCCTTCCTGTTACATTTGGAGTCCCTCTGGGTTCAATCCTAGGGCCCTTCCTCTTCAGCATATTCATAAATGATCTTAATACTGCCTCCTGTCAAGCATTTATCATACAATGCTCAGATGATTCAACCCTCATATGTGCAGCATCCACAATAACTCAACTTCTTACAGTCACACAAAAAGTTGTCTCTGATATTGAAACATAGCTAACAAACTCACAACTCATTCTCAACCCTAATAAAGCTAAATTTATGATCTTTCATCCATCTAAACCTACTAACCTCCCAGCTAACTTTAATATCACTGCCAGTAATAATACTAGGATTTTCCCAGATTCCCAAACAAAACTATTAGGCATCATAATTGACAACAGACTAAAATCTGACATACACATTTCTAACACAATCAAAAAGGTTCACAAGAAAATGGGAAAAATGTATAGATACAACAAATTCTTAACAGATGCTGCAAGAATACTCATAGCTAGAACATACCTTCTCTCCTCACTCTTATATGCATCCCCCATACTTACCAACCTCAAAAAGTCAGAACTAAGTAAATCAGAATCATGGTACAATAAGATTGCCAAATTTGTAACAGATTCCACACATTCAACCCATCACTATCAATGCCTCAAAAACCTTTCTTGGTTGGAACTATCTCATGTTATGAACTATAATCAATTAATAATGGCTCACAAAACAATGCGCAGTCCTGACAATGTAACTTCCCTAAAAAAATTTGGTGGCATTGGAATTGCCCACACCTCCTGTAAATTTGTGTTTGAACACTCCTCCTGGGTCTATCTCATTTGCTCACTCAACTGAGTACAGTGAGATCATATTTTGACTTTAGACACTCCTACCAGTCCCAGCTATTCAACTCTATCCCAGCTCTATTCCAGTCTGGTGTCACTAGCTCATTCTACCTAATACAGAGAGAACATCTGTGAAGGGCAAGCCACTTAGGTCCTTAATTGTGAATTATCTTTTGTTTCTCCATTCTCCCTTTCCACTTTCCAAAAAAAAAAAAAAAAAAAAAAAAAAAAACTTCTAAGCTTGTTTCCTGCCTTTCCTGTAACTAGTCTAGTCCAGATCTAGATTTGCTGTAACCAGGACTCTTTGTAAGCTTCTGAACCCCCCCCCCCCAAAGCCTTTCTGTGCTGGAGGGAAGCCTTCTAGCTTATCAGTGGGAGTGGTAAGCACTAGGTAGCCTATCTACCACAAGAGTGGTTTCTGGCCCAGAAATTGTAGTTTATTGGCCGTTTGGGAAGTTTTTCCATCTCTTTCAACTTTCTGGTTTAAAAGCCTGCATTTGCACTTGTTTCCCACATTTCCTGTAACTAGTCTAGTCCAGATCCAGATTTGCTGTAACCAGAACTCTTTGTAAGCTTCTGAACCCCCCAAAGTCTTTCTGTGTTGGAGGGAAGCCTTCTAGCTTATCAGTGGGAGTGGTAAGCACTAGGTAGCCTATCTACCACAAGAGTGGTTTCTGGCCAAGAAATTGAAGTTTATTGGCTGTTTGGGCAGTTTTCCCATCTCTTTCCACTTTCTGGTTTAAAAGCATGTGTTTGTGCTTGTTCCCCACCTTTCCTGTAACTAGTCTAGTCCAGATACAGATTTGCTGAATCCAGGACTCTTTGTAAGCTTTTGAGCCCCCCCAAACCTTTCTGTGTTGGAGGGAAGCATTCAGGCTTATCAGTGGGAGTGGTAATCACTAGGTAGCCTATCAACCACAAGAGTGGTTTCTTGCCCAGAAATTTTAGTTTATTGGCTGTTTGACATTTTGTCCATTTCTTTCAACTTACTGGTTTAAAAACCCACGTTTGTGCTTGTTTCCTATCTTTCCTGTAACTAGTCTAGTCCAGATACAGATTTGCTGTATCCAGGACTGTTTGTAAGCTTCTGAGACCCCCAAGCCTTTCTATTTTGGAGGGAAGCCTTCTAGCTTATCAGTGGGAGTGGTAAGCACTAGGTAGCCTATCTACCACAAGATCCAGGTACAGATTCTTAGTTTTAGCACTTGAATTTGCTTATTCGTGCTCAGCACTTGTTCAGAACTTGTTGTTGGCACTAAATATACTACACATTACTACAGCACTCAACCTTCCTCTTTCCCTAGAGAAAAACAGTTTTTGTACTTACTTTCCTCACTTCCTTAGAGAAAAACAGCTCTTATATTCCTCACTTGTCTAGAGGAAAGTAGTTTTTTATTCAGGCATGTCCAATGGTCAGCTCCCAGTGTTCTCTCCTGTCTATCTGATGAATCTAGGCATCTTGAGGCAATGTAGCAATTGCCTCATGTATACAGACAACCCTCTCCTCCTACCACCCAACACCACAACCTGTGAGAAATGCACTTATCTAGCCAAACTGGAGGTAAAGCTCTCTCCAACGAAGACTGAACCTGACAGTCAAGAGAAGAAGGTAAACACTTGCACCACACCACACTCATCACATAGTCCCACTAAACCTACACCACAACAATCCACACATAGAAACACAAAAACATTTGCAGAAACTCTCAATAATAATCTGTTCAAGCAAGTGAGACCGCCAAAGCAGAAACGCAAGCAACCTCCATCCCCAATACAACCCAAATGACACATAGCCTACCGACTCAGTGTGCCAATAAACCACAGCCCATAAGGCAAACCAACATACCCAGCACACTAGTCATAGGTGACTCTATAATCAGGCACACTGATGTCCCACTCAGCAGGCTAAACAAGGAAAAGGCTACTGTCAGCTGCCTGTCGGGTGCCAGGATCCGCCACATAACCCATGCACTCAGGTCACTCCACAACAAGTACAAATATGACTCTGTCATTGTCCACGTTTGTGTGAATGACCTGAGATGTACCTCCCTGGACTACATGAAAAGAGACATGGAAGAGCTCTCTGATCTTGTAGCCCAGGCAGGTATGACCCTAGCTCTGAGTAGCATCTTGTCATCGCCCAGAATGATACCACAGTACAAGGACAAAATGTTTGACTTCAAAAATTGGCTAAGCTTCTGGTGTAATTTTAAGGGGATCCAGTATCTGTCTTCCTGGGACAACATGGACGACAGACCGTGATGCTTTGCCAGAGATGGCCTGCACCTGTCGCCCCTGGGATTCCAGATACTGGCTAAGGCTCTTGCTGCCCCTATAGTGCCTTTTTAATGCAAGGTTCAAATGACAAATTCACTACCATAACAGGAACAGGCAAGCAAAATCTGAGGGTAATGCTATTCAATGATAGAAGTCTAAATCTCAAAATGCAGTCATTCGAGGCATTCCTTAAAATGGAGAACATTGATATCTGTGCAGTGACTGACACCTGGTTCAAGGCTCTAGAGAGCACCACTGCATTACCAGGCTATGACTCATACCACACTTTTCGGCCATCTAACCTAGACCAGAACACCAAAGGCGGAGGCGTGTCCATGTTCATTAAGGATATCCACACCTCCAGGCTAGTTGCGCAGCATAATACATCCGAGGTTACCAAAGTGCAACTAACTCTGGTCAAAACTGCAATCCAAATTGTAGCTTGCTACAGATCCCCCACCATTTCCCAGGATTCCCACTCCTCTTTTCTTGATATACTGGAAAATATTAGGGTTCAACCAAACACCCTAATAATGGGAGATTTCAACTACCCCACCATTAACTGGGAAAACTACTCATGTACCAACTCCTTTGCTCAACGCTTTCTGGAATTCATAAATTCCAATGCCCTGGATCAACTTATCCACACCCCCACCAGGGAAAACACTATCCTAGACCTAGTCATTGCCAACATGAGTGACCGGTGTTCCACACCTGAAGTCAACTCCTCATTGGTCAGATCCGACCATAAGCTAATCACCCTAGATATCCCCATCCCGCTTTCTCCAAAGCCAACTTTATGCTTTTTAAGACAGAAGTGGCGAACTTCATGACACCAATGCAGATGGACAATACAGTTACAACTGCTGAATCCTACACAAATGCACTCTATAAGCACTTACATGAGTGCATGGATCGTGCTATCCCATACAGAACCAAGACACTATCCTCCAACAAAAGGAAGCCAATATGGTGGTTCCCTGCCATAAACAAACTCTACAACAGAAGGAAGAAACTGTTGCAAAAGATAGTAAAATCCCATGAGTGGAGGAGATCCCTGGTCAGCCTCAGTAAGAAGCTGAGATCCATTATAAGAGCCTCCAAAGTTAGCTATGAAAACAAAATCGCCACTGATTCTAAGGGCAACCACAAAGCATTCTACAGCTATGTAAAGAATCTCAATGGCAACACCCAGATCTGCTCTGAGTTACAGCACAATGGCACAAAAATTACAGAACCAACTGATATTGCCAACATCCTGGCAGATAGGTTCAGGGCTAAAATTACCCCCCTCTCACACCCTAAAGGGCCCATATCTATACAGGAAGAATGCAGAGTCCCTGTAATCACATCTATGCAGGTAAAAGCTGCACTCTCTAAAACCAAAAACACAGCATCCATGGGACTGGTCAACATCCCAGGCTGTGTTTTACATGAACTTCAGAATGAACTGGCTCCCCACCTAAGCACCATGTTCAATCATAGTCTTACATCAGGCTTTGTGCCCACTGAATGGTGCACAGTAACAATTATCCCACTCCATAAATGGAGAGCCACCACTGATCTTGGAAACTATCGCCCTATTAGCCTGACGAGCCTGGTCTGCAAGGCCATGGAATGTATCATCATGGAACTCATAAACAAAGACATTGGTAACCTCCAAACTCTGGACCCCATCCAGTTCGGGTTTGTGAAAGGCAGATCATGCCTTCTGAGCCTGATTGACTTCTTTGAGGCAGTCACCAAAGCCATAGATGAGGGTAAGGTGGATCACACAGCCTACCTTGACCTCGCCAAGGCATTCAACACCATCCCCCATTCTGGAATTATAGCTAAACTCACTAAACTAGGTATAAATCCCTACATCACAAAAAGGGTTGCTGACTGGCTCACTGACAGAACCCACAGTGTAAAAGTTGCAGACTCCAAATCTGACATCAAACCAGTAACAAGTGGAGTACCACAGGGTTCACTCCTGGGGCATCTCCTGTTTGGTATCTACTTATCTGAAGTACAGACTAACACAGAAGCCCAGTGGCTAATGAAGTTTTTAGATGACTGCAAACTAGGAGCCATAGTCGAGTCCCCAAATGATGTGGACATCCTACAGAAGAGCCTCACTGAGAAAGATGCATGGTGTCAGAGAAATGGCCTCAAGCTCAATGCCAAAAAATCCATTGTCATCCCCTTTGGTAAAAACTCTGTACCCATGAACTACCACATAAGCGGCAGTCTACTTAATGTTGGATGTGTGATAAGAGACCTTGGGACCCAGGTGGACAGTAGTCTCTCCTTTGATAATCACATCGCCACAGTAGTCAGGAAATCCTTCTATGTGGCACACCTCATCACAAAAGGGTTCTCATCCAGGAAAAAAGAGGTCATTGTTCCCCTCTATTCGGCACTCATTAGACCCATTATAGAGTACAGTGCCTCTTTTGGAATGTACCTCAGAAAACATCTGCAGCAGTTGGAAAGGCCACAGACATACCTCACAAAGAGGATTACTGGCCTCAAACAGATGCCCTACACTGACCATCTCAAAAAACTCCAGCTTTACTCTGTAGCATATCGCCTACTCCAAGGAGATCTCTGCCTAACAAATAAAGCTATGTTAAACCTAGAGCTGTTGGACATGCTACACCTAAAGAAAACCCAATCCCTCCAAGCTACACAGTCTAGGGACCTAAACCTTGTCACCACAATAAACAGGACATGCTGGAGGGAAAGATTTCTTTCCCAGAGACTTCCTATACTCTGGAACAAGCTACCCATCTATGTCAAGCAAAGTTCCTCATTAGCACTATTCAAGAAAAGTTTTGATGAGTGGATGGGAAATAGGAAATACACCTCGGGGATCACTTCTGTGGCTCTGCTTGACAGGGGCACAGGAAATTAACTTTCTTGAGTGGCGTAAGACAGGGAACCTTGTTGGCTTGGCTTACTTGGGCCAATAGCCTAGTACCTACCTATGAACCTATGAACAACCCTATTCTAAAATTTGTAATCTTCGATCATCTAACAAAGACTTATTCCAAGCAACCAAAGTATCCAATACAGCAGGCAACTCTTTTTACTCTAACTTTGTTGCCAAAAATTGGAATACTCTTCCATGTAGTATTAGATCCATAAGTAATCTTAATCATTTCAAAATATTGCTCAAAAGACACTTATTTGAATCTTGGCTTTGCACATGTAATACTCCAGGTTAATTATTAACTTAGCACTGCTTATACAATTTGGCTGTATGTACTAACTCTGTTAACATATCCCTTCTAACAACACTTCTTCTCTATAAGTAGTTACATTCCTAGCTGCAACTCTCACCACAGAAGTATTACTAACTATGCACTACTTTGCCTAAGTGATTCTCTCTACTTAATTTCCTAAATAATGTTATGTTCATCCACGTATATAAATTCAACCATACATTTGCATATATTCAAGTGTTTAAAGTCTTGTTCTATTTGATACAATGCAAATATTTTTCTTTTTAAATTTTTATCCTGTAAATGTGTTAACACTCATTTTTTGTCTATAATTTCTATTACTTGATGTGATGACTTTGTATGTAAGCTCAAGCTGGAGCTTTTCTCCTCGGGCCTCCACTGAAAATGGGTACTGTCCCAGTTGGACCATCCTAGTAAACAAATGTAAAACAAATAAATAAAATATTTAAAAGGAATATACACAGCAATGCAGGGAAAGAAAAAGAAGGAGTGAGGAGGGGGAATTTTGTGCGTCAAGAGTAGATGGTGAATGTTGAAAGAGGGAGTCAGGAGATGGAAAGAACATAGAGGTTTGAAAGCATCAGGAGATGGAAAGAAGGTAGTAGAAGTAATGAAGCACAGACACATAAACAAACATGAGACATAGAGAAAGACTAATGGGGAGGTGCAAGCACAAGGGGGTGGGTTGACAATAAGTAGACATATAAACAGAGGCTAAGCAAGGGCTGACAGGGAGAACTGAGCAACAAACATGGGAAAGAGGAGACAAACAAGGAATGGAAAACATCAGGATGGGGAATAGGGTGGGTACCCCACTTCTGACACCATTCTGACGTGGCTAGGCCCAGGAAGAGTTCTGTCATCAACATGACTGCCTTCCTCATTGACCCTGCCTCAGAGTGTGGCAGTACAATGCAGTGATGCACCTTAATAGGCCACAAAAGAACACTCTCCAGGTGGTGAATGCAGGCTTCAAGACTGTGGTCCACAAACTCCTCCTTTACCTCTTTCATCTCCTGCTAAGTGATAAACAGTAACCCTCCTGGTAGTTTCACCAGATGGGGCTATAACACTCATGTAAACTGAACAATCACTCCACTTTAAAGGGGAAACCCTCATGTCATGCCTCTCTGTAGTACCTCAGTCACCCGAAGGAGAGACCAGCCTTGGAGGCAGACGGTGTGGCAGTGGAACAAGGATAAGGCCAATGGCAGAGGTTGAAAAAGATGGTAAAATAAATAGATGAAAATAAAAAAAAAAGAAACAGAAAGAGAAAAGATATATATATATATATATATATATATATATATATATATATATATATATATGTGTGTGTGTGTGTGTGTGTGTGTATGTATATATAATATAATGTGTGTGTGTGTGTGTGTGTGTGTGTGTGTGTGTGTGTGTGTGTGTGTGTGTGTGTGTGTGTGTGTGTGCGTGTGTGCGTGTGTGCGTGTGCGTGTGTGTGTGTGTGTGTGTGTGTGTGTGTGTGTGTGTGTGTGTGTGTGTGTGTGTGTGTGTGTGTGTGTGTGTGTGTATAGACAGAGACAGAGAGAGAGAGAGATAATGAAAACAGCAAAGAGAGAGAGAGAAAGAGAAAGACATTACTAACTTGTGTGATTAAGGTCCTATAGGAAGTTGTGGTGTATTACACAGCTATAAGTTATGCAACTAAGGTATGGCTGATACTTCTGACTAGGAATATAAACTGAAAAGTCTCTATTGGATGATGTATACACTGGTGTGCTGTGGCAGTGTAACCCTGGCTAAGGGTTTTGGGGGATTGTGGGATCTGGCAGAATGGCAATATTGCCATAGCTGGCCATGGTGGATATGTACAGGAGTGGCCCTGCTGGCATACTGTAAGGGACATGATGAAAGACCTGCCATGTGAATCTGGATAGTGCTACCATATCTGCTACCCAACATGTTTGTGATGCCACTGTGGTGTACTACAGGCAGGCAAACATCTGTTCCCACAAAAAACAGCCATAAGTAGGTACTTGATATCCACCATAACATAGTTTGCTATGCACTATGGGACAGACTAAAGTTGTGGCACAAATGCAGCAGCATATTAGGTGGAGATGGCATTGGCATGGGCATATGGTGGGATGTTGCATGATCAAGATGCTGACATGCATCTCCCATCAAAGCTTATGTCTTCCTCACCCATGATAGTGTCTTCAGTGTGCAGATGTGGCAAAATCCCTGCACATCAGGCTCTGTGAAGTAGTGGGTTTGCTGCATTAGTAAACAGTGTTGGGCATTTCCTTGCAAATAAGGAATGTAAGTATTTATTTTATTTAATTTTTATTTTATTTTATTTTACATTTGTTGACCGGGATGGTCCGACTGGATTCATGCCCATTTTCAGCGGAGGCCTGAGGAGAACATCTCCAAGGTAACAGATACAAAAAAAAAAAAAAAAATGAAAACATATTACAAATATGGTATTGACAAAGAATACATAAGCAAACATGAATAGAAGTTCAAACAGGTTAGAGTTCCTCCCTGGTGACAGTCAGGGGTATATTAAACAATAATTTGATTAGTAGATTTTCACATTCTTGATGACAGTTAGCTAGGCTTGTTGCAGTGGCAAAACCAGTTTAGTGTCAGATGTTGTTTGAGTCTAGTTTTAAATTGGCCTAGGGAGGAGAGCAAAGTATCATTAGCTGGAAGTGAGTTCCAGGCTCTGCCTGCAGAATTTGCAAAGAGGGAGTCACCAGCTGCATTGTTAATTTTGATTGTCTGAATTAGTCTATTTGAGGATCAAAGCAGTCTCAGATTGTTATAGGGGTTGATAATATTTTTAAGTGCCGGAATATTATCTGGATTATAAAGGATTTTATTAGCCATAATCAGAAGGTTATATTGGATTAGACTGGGAAGTTCAAGCCACCCAAGCTGGTTAAGGTTGATGCAGTGGTGTGTCCTGAAAGGAAGGCCAGTGGCAAACCTGGCAATGTGATTATAAAAGGTTGACAGTCTATTAAGTCCAGTCTTGTTTAGATTAGAGAGTAGGGGGGATACATATAGAAGTATTGAAAGTAGGTGAGAGTGGGCTATGGAAACTTTGGCTGGAGGGGTTAGGAAGGCTTTTATTCTGTATAGTGACCCTAGTTTTTTAGTAATGGTTTTGATCAATTGGTTTACATGTAGGTTGAATTTTAGATTATTATCAGTAATGACACCTAATAGTTTTGTAGTGGGGTCGGAGGAGGTTATTGTGCCATCATTTGCCTTTATGGTAAAGGTAAAAGCAGCAGACCTTTGTGTTGGTGAAAATAACAGCATTTTAATTTTTTTGGGATTTAGTAACAATCGACATTCAGACAGCCAGTTTTCAATAGTATTAAAGGTGGACTGGGTAGCAGACCACAAATCTGTAGGAGATGTAGCAGAGCAAATCAGGGGTGGAGTCATCAGCGTATTGGATACAGCTAACATTTGGGATGACAGTATACAAGTCATTAATAAAGATGGAAAACAGTAGGGACCCTAGTATAGAGCCTTGTGGTACTCCAGGGGTGTTAGGTAGTAGGTTAGACAGCTTGTTCTGCCAGAGAACAGCCTACTGTCTCCCACTGAGGTAGGATTTAAACCATTGAAGGGCTTTAGAATCTAGACAGAAAGTTTGCAGGGTGTGAATCAAAACTTGGTGGTCAACCATGTCAAATGCCTTAGAAAGATCCAAGAAAAGGGCTGAGAATATATGATTATTGCTACGGTTATTGTTTATGGTATTGGTAAAAGCTAGCAGGGCTGAAGTAGTCCTGTGGTGTGGACGGAAGCCGTGTTGGGTATCTGCAATGAGGTGATTCTGGATTAGGTGGTGCATGAGTTGTTTGAGTATACATTGTTCCATAATCTTTGCAAGTGGAGAAAGTATTGCTATTGGTCTATAATTGGAGAATTCAGTGGAGGAGCCTCCTTTATGTAGTGGGATTACGTAGGATGTTTTCCAAATGGTGGGCATTTTAGCCTCTCCTATGGTACGATTAATTAGTATTGATACTGGGTAGGCAGTAGCATCAGCTGATTTTTGAAGGTACTCGGCAGGGAGTTGATCAGCGGAGAGTGTGGTGGGTTTTAATTTTTTGATCAAGGTACAGATAAGTGAAGTGAACACTGGTTGGAAGTTGAATGAGAGTAGGTTCCTAGGGATTGTAATATCAGAGCCAGGGGAGCTAGGAAGTAATTGGCTAACTAGGAATTGACTTTTCTCAGTAAAGAAACAGTTAAAACTGTCTGAAACATCCTTGGGGGGTTTATCAAAGGTAACAGCGGGGATAGGGCTAGACATTTTTCCAGGATGAAGTAAATTATTCAGACCTGCCCAGAACTTCTGAGGATTGTTCTGGTTTGCTGTCTGTAAATTACAGTAGTATTGTTTTTTTGTCTTGTAAAATAGATTTTTAGTTTCATTCCTAGCTTGCCTGTATCTAACATGATCTTGAGGGTCTTTAGTAGAGCCTCATAGAGTCCAAAATTTGTTTCTAATGGTAATTTTTAGTCTAGACTCTTTAGAAAGTCATGGTGCAGTTTTTGATTTTGTTCTCTTTGAACGGGCAGGTACATGCAAATCAAGGATTTCAAGAAATTTGTTGTTAAAATATGCAACTGCCTCCTCTAAGGGGAGGTGCTTTAGAATAGACCAGTTACAGGAGTTAAGTTCCTGTTAGAATTTGGCAGGGTCAAGGTCTTTTTTGTTTCTGACTTTTCTGAGTAAGGGTTGTTGGGGATTAATGGCTTTTTGCTTAACTATATAAGTGAGAAGGTGGTCACTTAGGTCATCGGGGAGGGTGCCAGTGGTGTACAGTTGGGGTTTACTATTTACGAGTAGCCAGTCGAGTATGCTTTCTTTTTGGTTGGGTTTACCTAGCCTGGTAGGGGTGGTTATGAGTTGTGTAAATGCATTCAGGTTAAGGTGGGTAGATGGGGATTCTGAGGAGCAGGTACCCCAGTCCGTTAAAATCTTCAAGCTAACACTGACTACAAGTGTTTTCTTAGTCTTCCTGGAGCTGTAAGGTATGTATTTAGTGTTAACTGAATGGCTGTGTTTTGAAACTGAATTTTTAAATTGTATTTGTAAACTATATTATACCCTAAGTTATACACTATGTTTTAGACTGTGTTTTATACTCTTACAGGGTATTAGCTAGCTGTAGGTTAAGGATTTAGAGTATAATTTTCAGGGCTTTATGTGGGAGACCAGTATGCTAGTACTATATTCAGGGTTTAATTTTAGTTAAGAAATAATGCTGTAGAATGCTAGGGGCAAACTAGTTTGTTTAAAAACAGAGAGGAAGCCAAATTACTATGGAGGACAGACTAAAGGTACTTTAGACCCAGGTCAGCAGTAAACAGTACTTGGGATTACATTACAGTTTAAGGTATTAACCTTAGCCAATTGTAGGTCAGACTTCAGGTAGATTGTTTGTGGGTACAGTTTCTCAAGGTTGGGTCCTTCAGGCAGGAGATTCTTTTAGTTAGATATTTTGAAGGGGGGGCTGCCTAAAAATAAAACATACATTAGGAGTAAGAGCCTTTCTAGTACTTACATCTAGCCACCAAGCAAGCAAGCATTTCAACATTCACATCAACTAGAGGGTATATGGTAAACAGAAGCCCCGTGAAGCTACAAATATAGTATTTGCTTTGTTTCATCCTTTATACATGTAGAAAGTGCATGTGGGTGTGCAAAATATCATATATCTAGTGTGTTTTTTAGGCTGCAAATAGAATTGTGACATATGTATTCCACAAGTAATAATAAATGTTATACCAGTGGGAATTTCTATGCTGCTGTGATACATCTAGATAATCAGTAATATGACAGCAATCATACTCATCCCTGTACCTGTAGAGATGCTCCATTCTCCACTACTACAGATGAATATGGCAGGATGTCAAAAGATGTAAGAATGACTCTCCCAACAGTGGGTTGCATATGCATCGTCTAGCATCCCACTTGGAATTGCAATTGTATGTGTATCATATGCATGTACCAATATGTTCTCTTCTTCTTGTCCTTCCACAGGTCCTCCTGTTGAGCAGATTGTGGAGTAGTGATGGTTGCCTCTGTCTGAGCCAGCCAATGTCACTGGCACTGGGACACTCACAGTCACCACGTCTGCCTCTCATTAGGGAGCTGTAGGTTACCTTACTGAAGGTGACCTTGATGTATTGTTGGTGATCTCTGATACCATTACTCAAGATAGAGGTAAATACTACTTTTCTTGCAGCAACCATGATGGGCTCAGCATCTTCTCCCAGCATCTGTTGTGGAGGAGGCTGATGTGGTGTTGGCACTTTACCGTGCTGGCTGTCTGTAGGCTAACTGAAGTTGCAGCTATGCAACTTATCATTGTGCTCATGGATGTGCATACACTGTGTGGTGCTATTCCCTCAACTCGGTGGTGACATCTGCCACATCAGTTAATCTGTCAACTACTCCTCCAATCTGCCAGTTTAGCACTAATCTTCCTTGTAACTCAGCCATTCCAATTTACTATGCAGTCATTTCTTAGTATCTTTGTAATCTACAGGCCTTATCACATATCTAATCAGCTTTGGGCTGTGTTGGCCTATGTCTTCCATGCCATTTAACAGTGTGCAGGCATGCCATGCATCACTTGTCTGTGATGTACTGTGGATTGACTGTATCAAATTCTTGATTCTATTAATCAAAAGATATTTATATGTTTGTTTATTGCATGCAGCTGGGCAGTGATCCAAGTGGGTGATTTTCAGTGTCTTTTCAAAGTTTACAACCTGATAAAAAAGTATATAAGGAAGGATACAAAGAAATTTAAGAAGTTGGTTATATAGTAATTTACATTAAGATAACAATAATACAATTAAAGATACAAAAATAGTTGCACATAATCAGTACAAGGTTGGCAATAGGTTTCTAAACTTCTTACAGTGGGAGTACATAAACTAGTAAAGATATTTATATTGCTTAATGAATATTGTACTGCACTATCATTTTATCATTAGATTATTTTATCTTAATTTTGGTAACTTAAGATAAATAATTTAATGATAAAATGACAATATAATTCCTTATGTTTCTGAAAATGTAAATAGTTCTGCATCTATTGAGGTTGAATACAATCTCTTGTTCAATGGTATAAGGTAGGTATCTTTACAACATTTCCACAGATTCTGTAAAAACAAGAATGTTGTCTAAAATCAAGAATCTGGAATCAAACCCTGCAACTTATATCTATAAAGTAAGCCATGTACACATGCAGACACACAAACACATATGCACACGTGCGCACACACATGGACATAAATAAACAATACTTTGGTAACTTGTACTTAGCATAGAGTTAGTGAAAGGTTTCTTACCAAGATAATCCCAGCTTTGGCTGTTGCAAACTGGAACAAGAGCCATCCGTAAGAGTTAGGGCCCCACACTCCAAGACGGTCCCCCTTCATCAAGCCAATGGCTAACAACCCTGCAGCCAACGTGTCCACCTTCAAAATAGGACAATAATAAGGACAGTTTACATATCTGAGTCTGATCAATAAGAAGGTGATTAAGAAAATTGTAAATTTCTGTTCAAGAAAAAGAAGTAATGAAAACAGAGATAGCTCTTTAACAAACAGTATATAATCTAATCTTGCTTCCTTTAATCTTACTTCCTTATTGTAATGCTTATACTACAGTAACTTTAGATGGATATTTCTTCATCAGTGCTCCACTGTCATTTTCATCTTATTCCATATGACTAAATTGCTCAGTTTCACCCTGATTTCTCCATTCATGCCATTTCATTGACCCAATGTTATCACTGTATTTTCAATGAAGTCCTAAAATGGTCACAGTCAAAATGAGTTTTATGATATGTTAAGGTTCTGTGCCCTACTACTCTATCTGCTCTTGAAATTCTGATTTTTCCTGTTGGTAACCTGTTTTTTAAAGCAAGACAGTCTGCTCCATTCTCTACCTTTATCAGTTTATATTTTGGGTTATAATCTGTGACCACAAATAAAGGATTCTGTCATGCGTTTAATGTTGCAAGTTATTAATCCCCCATACCAGCCCTAGATATTCTCATCACTGTTATGTATGATTCCTGTGAGGGAAAAGACTGACTAAGATACACTTTAAGATGATGACCTGTTTGCAAATATACTTGATGAATAACTGCAAGCGGGCTGGGGAATAAGACATCAAACCGCCCCAAGAACTCTTGACTATGGATTGCTCTGGGTAGTTCAGTAGGGATATCTATGGTCTCTCTTTCTAAAATACTTGTGCACACACTGGTGTACAAGTTTGCTTCCCCTGATTTTCCAGAATCCAGCTGACTAAAGACCTGCTTAAGAAATAGTGGCTCCTACAAATGACTTGCAATAAAGTCAATTTGATAGTATTTTTTTCCTTGTTGTTGTTCCATCTGCACCATCCTTCATGATGGGGGGGGGGGGGGCAGATCTTTAAATTTGCTGCCGCTGATATTGCATCACTTCAAGGAAAATAGAATGAATGTATTTTTTTTTTTTTGGTGAAAGTCAGTGTGACCTCTAACATCAGTATATTTAGACATTGGTACTATGGTGCAGAGCTCCCACAATGGTGGTGCTGGAGTGCCTAAGTACCTGGAAAAAAAGGATTTCTTATAAAATGCAAAGCTTTCCCAACCAGAGGAACTCAACTGCAGTATGTTGTGTGTGGTCATAGGCATAGCTAGGCAGGGAAACTAGGGTAGCTGTCCCAGCCACAAGCCTTTGCAGGTCGTAATCCTATTGAATATGAGTGAATAAAATACCAACAGTGTAATGCTGGCATTCAGTGAGGACTGCAATTTGGCACTGCATTAATTTTAATTGAAGTCCCACATAAATTCTTCAGTTTTTTTTAAGTAAGGTCTGTGAATGGCATAGCTATGATGTAGTAGTGAGACTCAGATTTCCTATTGTATTTTATGTACCACAAAATACATGTCGTTACCTGTTTCTAGGATGCAGGACTGAGCTTTGGCTGAATGCTGTCTTCCTTAACAGATTGTAGATACCTCTACTACCTAACTTTTGTCCAAAATGCAATACTTATGACATCTCCTACTGATGCTATTTAATCTTAACTGTCAATGTTACCCTCTAAGGTTTGCTTTTAAGACTGTTCTACATTTCTTTGACTCTTACAATATGCATCTCTTCCTTGAGTGAATATAAACCAGAGTATTAGCTAAGTAATTTAGAGCAAAATCTCCTGGTCATGAGTGAATCTGATTATCCCAGCCTCTGCACTATTTTTCATTATAAAAAGCATCTTTGCAGATTTAATACCCAAAATAAACTGAAAAATGTTACCTCTACCAAGCCTCTAATAGCCAAAGGTGGCTGCTAGTAACCACTGATTAATTAAATCATAGTCTTTTTTAATCCATTCAGCTGGTTGAGGCCTTCACTTGTCCTGTTCATAGTGTAAGCATGTGCCTGCATGGGACTGTTCCATTCTGGGAGAAAACTCAACTCTGCTCAAAACTGCTACAGAGTATCAACCACTTTATTGGTCTTGGAAGAAGACAGAGCCCCTACTTTCAGTCAGGTAACAGGAGGTATAATTCACCAATTTTACAAGTAACTTTTTTCCTGCAGTGATTCGTGCAAGTGAGCCCAAAGTATCAGTGGTTATTCCTTGAAATATCTCTTCAAAGAATGGTAAAAGCAAGAGGGAAACTTTGATTTATCACCTCCCAAGTTATATGGGTTCCAACCATATACTTACCAATAAGATGTCTTCATAATATGCCAATTTTTGTATTTTGTCATGAGTTAGGACTAAAAGAATTTAGGATTACACCTCTAATTCAATAAACAGTTTAATGGGTTCTCCCTCCAGTGTTACTTTATGAATCCATTTCTGGTAGAAAACCCATTACCACAGTATTATTTCATTCTGCCCTTGAGTACACGGATCCTTTTTGCAAACTCTTCCAAGTCATTGAAGGCTGAATCCTCAAAGCAGTGCCTTAGCCTTCTCCTCTGTAGTTGATACTTTTTCAGGCTCACTTTTCAAACAATGCTCAGCACATGCACTTTGATGGGGTTCAGAAAGTGAGGGTACTATAATGGTTACCTGTGTGAACCATGGGAGATGGCTATCTCTTGGGATCTGGGAAGATGGTAGGGTTCAAAGTTAGCAGTTATTCATCAATTCAAATGGTGCTGAATTTGTGCTTCCTAGTAGGGAGGCTGTACGGAGGTAAGTTTTTGATAACAGGCTGAAATCAATCCAGATTAAAATGTAGAATAAATAATGAAAGGACAGATGAACAGACACTGGAGAGGTTTCATTGAAGAAAAGTCTTTTTATTCAATTCAGCATAGGCAGATGGCCACTTTCTGATCAAACATAAATATCCTGGTTCAATTTATAATTCAGCAAGTGGCTGTATTTAACCCAAAGACAGACCTCCTGGACATGTTCAGAGTCTGGAAGGGCCCATGGAGGTGTGGCATAAAACAAGGTTTTGGTCCACCTTTTAGAAAACATTAACCAGTTAACCTTTTTTGGCACCAGCAATTAGTAGAGGAAATATTTTTCATTGCCAGCCATATGTATGGAAAATTGGTGTACTATTAATAAGAAATGATCTCCACAAATCATTTAAAACTTACACATGAAAATTTACATCAAGAGGGGCTTAATCAACAATTGGTGCCTTTATAGCTTAATACTTGAAATGCATATCTTATTGTAAAAATCATGTTGTAGTAAGAAAAAATGGTGTTGTAATGAGAAAAAAATCCCCCTTGTAGGAAGGACTGACCCTTTTAAAAATACACATTTTCTTATATTGCAAGTTCTTTTATTATCTTTTCTGTCATTTTAATGTTTTTTTCAGTGTGCCATGGTGAAGATGTTTAGTAACCATTTCATGTACATGCTTCTTTTGATCTGCATATCTAAAATTTGAAAAATGTGAGGCTCATGGCAGGGAAAAAATAAATGCCTCAGTAAGATCTTTTTTGGGAAAGACATTGTGGGGCTTCTAACTGGGATGTAGGGACTGTGTTGTTCATGGAGCTGGATGTCCTATTTTAAAATTACTTTTCCACCAAAGGAGTAAGCTAGGCTGATAATCACCACTGTATCTAGGCAAAACACTCTTTGGGTAGAAGTTCCCCAACAGTGCTGGTGGGATGAAAAAGATCTCTAGATTTATGAGAGCCAGATAAGGTGTCTCTGTGTGATGTAATGGGGTGAATTTCTTAGAGGAACAATCAAGCAGAAAGGGCCAGAGAGATGTCTGCATGTGTGTGTTTTATCTTATTCTGCCCTTGAGACTGAATCCTCAACGCACTTTGATGGGGTTTAGAAACTGCTCATACAGCCCTTAGGCTTTTCAGTTCAGATGTTTGATACAGCATCTGTTTCTACACCCTTTTTCAATACTCTCAGCCGTAACAAATAATTTCCTAGCTGATCAATCTGATGCAGTACCTTTTGTTTCCACCTGTTTCCTTACTCTCAGCCACATAAAGTTAAAGTCATTTATCAATATTTTGGAGTGATTGTCTCCAGACAACATTCTAGCAGAGTGGCACTTCTGACATCACCCCTACTAGGCATCTGTCCATTCTGCACCTTTTATATTCTACATACATATATCAATCTGTTAGCCAGGTCCTCAAATATTCCAGAAGTATGTTTATGAATTACTGCCTTGCAATAAATCCTACAGGAGTTTAATTGTTTTTGCCTTGGCTTTCTGTCTACATGTGCATATATGTATCAGATCCAATGTATGTTCAATGTAGTTCTCATTTTCCCTTTTACTTCGCCTTATCTTTTACCTGTATACTCTTGGGATCACGTTATCATCTTTAACAATTTTATGTTTGTAATTTACTTTACAGTCTCTATTGCCTATCTTGCTAACCATATTTAGAACCTTATCTATGAGCAAAGTAGTCAGCAATTCAGCCATTTCCTATTGATCTTTCAGATGCTTTTTACTTATCTGTTCAGATACACTTAAGAAATGACTAAAATATTTTATTTGTCATACCAAAACACTTCTTTGTATCTGCCAAAGCTGTCATGCTGTAGCTTCATCACCATGTATTCTTTGGTCAGAGAGACAATAGGTATTCTTCCTCACAACAGAGAGCTCATCCTAATGACATAAACTCTGAGTAATTTTATTTAAACATAAAGATACCTGCAATGATAATGACCTTCTAATGATTTGCTTATGTAGTGTTGGTTATGCACCTTACCTAGGAAGCACTGTAGCTGTCCCACTACAGAACATTAAAAATGTACTGAACAGCTGGTTGCATATGACAGTTTGTAACTAATAATGTGGTAGAGAGCATTTTAAATCCCTTTAGTAATAGCCAGTACATAAGCGAGACCATGGAAAAATACACAACTAACACCATTTATAGAAAGACAATGTGTGTGTGTGTGTGTGTGGGGGGGGGGGGGGTAGTCAACTGTCCTTTTCTCTATGGCAGCAACAGTACACCACACCTCATAATCTAGCCTGAGACAGTGACCTTGAATCTCCTCCTGCACCGGTTTTCTGAAATTGTATGTATTATTTAAGTCAACAATAGCTGAAGAGCAGGCCCATTAAAAGTATATTGATATTAGAACATGGTCATTTAAGAAGATCATACACATTGATTCAAGGTGATATGGTCCATGTCGTAACATATGTAGTTTAAAATGTTGAGATGCATAACATTCCAATAAAACTATCTCACAAGTTCTGCAGTCATAGCCTAACATCTTATCTGTTGTAATCAAATTGTTAATGTCTGTCTTCAGCATCATGAAGGTTACTTTAACTACTCTATAGCTACCTACCTGACAGTTACTGGGTCAACAGTGTTACTTAGAGGGCAGAAATGTTGTTAAAAATGTTTATAGATAATAGCGCACTATTGCAAAAAAGTAAATGAATTCAGTTAACATACAAGAAAAACATGGTTTCAATATAGCATACATACATGCCAAAATGTATCAAATATAGGTATGATAAGTTATTCACAACTACACAAAAGAAGTATTATCCTTGAAACCTAAACAGGATTTTTAATCTATTGCATCTAAATTTGTGAAACATGAGCTTAGTCCTGAACTGTTTAAATGTGATAAAAGTTCTTCAGACCTTGGCTCTTCATTTTTTACAACTAACTAAAACCAAATGACAGCTTCTGCTTTCAGGAATTATAGCACTTTTATAATTCTGGACCTTAACATTTAAGAATGCCCAAATGATAAATAAATAGCTGTGAAGTGTTTGCAATAACAAACAGCTGAAATGCTGAAATTGTTGTATATACCTTACATAATACACAGTACAGATGACCTGCAAAAAATTATAAATTAAACCTGCATCTGTTATTTTATTTTTTTATTTATTTATTAAAAATTTGAGAACCGGATTGGTCCAACTGGCTGAAGCCCATTTTCAGTGGAGACTCGAGGAGAAAAGCTCCAAATACTTATATAATTTTATGAAAATAAGCAAAGTACAAATAAACAAAGATACAAAAATCAAACAGTAGCAATATATAATAGTTTACAAATTTGAGAAATCTAAAACAAATTATAAGCATAACTATGGTAAATACAATAGACCAATACATGTCAAATAACGTGTTCTTATTACATAAGGAATATGAGGTAAAGCTGTTTAAGCTTATACTCCTAAAAGTGTTAGCAGGTGGAAGCAGTAGGGGAGAAATAAGTAGCAGAAGGAAGAGGTAAGGGTTTACATGGGGTCATGACAAGAGCATATCCATGATTTAGGTAGACAATTTTTTAGTTCTTTTTTGAAACTACTGGAGTGTGCAATGCTTCTCATGTTGAGTGGGAGTTTGTTCCAATTTTGAGATACTGAATATTTGTATAATACCTTCCGAATAGTTTTATTGTGTTTGTATATTTGAAGAAGAAGTTGGTCTGTGCTATGGAGTGGGCACGTAGGAGTATAGTAACATACAAGATTTGCTAAGGAGATGCCGGCTAAGGATTCGTTGAGTAAGAAGTGAGTTATGTGGAGTTGTGAAAGTTGAACTTGACAGGGGAATATAAACCACTGAAGATTCTTTAGTGCTATGCAGTTGTGAGAGGTATGTGGTAGGTTTGCAGCAAATGTTGCTGTTTTATTGTATGCTTGTTCCAGCTTAGTAATTAAGGAAGATGGAAGGTTTCTAAGGACTGGGACAGCATAGAGAAGGGTTGGAAGTAAGTAAACTTGAGCCAAGGAGAGTTTAGAGTTAGGATTTTTTTTATTCCTATAGAGGAGACACAGTTTTTGGTTTGTTTTTTGGTGGATTGTTGGACATGGAGGTAAAATTTTAATTGATCATCTATTATCATTCTGAGTAGCTTTGTGTGGGATTCTACATTAATGATGGTTTTATCTAAGAAAGAGATGGTAAAGATGGGTTTGAGATGTAAAAGTGATTTTGGGAGAAAGAGTAAAACTTTAGCTGGTTTTAGGATTTAAAATAAGCTGATCTTCAGTAAGTCATCTTTCAACAGAAAGAAAAGAGTTTGGGTAAGAGTGTGAAGTTGAGAGATACTTTTAAAAGAGGAGATGAGTGCAGAATCATCAGCATACTGAATAAGGGAGGAGTGATAGCAAGAGGTATAGACATTGTTAGTGAAAATGTTGAAAATAAGGGGTCCCAGGATGGAGCCCTAGGGAACACCTGTATGGATGGGTAGGAAGGGGGAGCAGGAGGAATACCATCTGACAGACTGCAGTATGTTTGACAGACTGCAGTATGTTTGAGAGGTAGCTGGAGAACCATTCAAGAGTGGAAGCTTAGAGATTAAGGTTGGCTACTTTGGTTAAGAGTTTAGAATTGGATACCTTGTTGAAGGTTTCTGATAGGTCTAAGAATAGACATGAGGCAAGTTTGTTATTATCATGGGCTTCAGCTATTGTATGAGTTAAAGATAAAAGGGCTGTAGTAGTAGTACTATTGTTTAGATGGAAACTATGCTGGGTGGGTGTCAGAAGGTTTTCTTGGAAAAGAAATTTGAGAAGCTGAGTATGTATACATTTTTCCAGGACTTTTGAGAGGGGGGTGAGTATAGCTAAGGGACTAAAGTTAGATAGATCAGTGGAGTTGCCTCCTTTGTGTAGTGGTATTGCATAGAAAGATTTCCAGATATCAGGTACAGTAGCTTCGTGAATTGATCTATTGATAAGTATCAAAACCTGGATAGGCTATAGGGTCAGCTGTAAGTTTGAGAAAGGGGTAGATTATCAGCAGAAGGAAGTTTTTGGAGGAGAGATTTTATATGTGTGGTGGGTATAGGTTTACGAGAGAAGAGGGTTTGATTAGAAGGTGTTTGGGGAGGGATAGTAGTGCTGGAGTTCTGGTCAGTGTTTATCAGTTTATGGATAGTATTAATGAAGTAATGGTTGAGGAGGCAGGCAGTGTCCTGTGCTGAATTGTTAGGGTAAGGATTAGGGGATTGAGGGTTTCGGGGTGAAAGCTAGAGTTAATAGTTCTCCAGAAGCTTTGGGGATTAGAGTGATGGCTAGTTTGGGCCTTATAGTAATTTTTTTCTTCTCATTGTAGATGTGTTTTTTTTTGTTCAGTTTCTGAGTTTTTAAAAAATTTGATGGTGAGTAGGGGATTTGGATTTTAGCCAAGTGTTCCAAGACAAATCTCTCTGATGCATAAAAGAACAAATGTCGTTTGTAACCAGGGAGCATAAATAGATTTTATTCTGATTTAATGAACGGTTGCTAGTGTGTTGAGAATGTCTAAGAAGATGTTTTTGAATTTTAGCATGACATCATTAAGGGGAAGACTATGCAGGCAGAACCAGTTTATTCAAGAGAGTATTTCATTAAATATTGTGGAGTTGAAGCTAGAGAGTTTACATCAGTCTTTGTAAAGATGAGGTCTGTCTAGTTGTGGAGAATGTCTTAGGGTATAGATGGCTTGGTGGTCGCTTAAGGTATCAGGAAGTATACTGGGTTGTGATAGAGGTGTGGGTTGGTAGTCAGTATCCAGTCTAAGGTAGTACCAGAGTTGGAATGTTTATCCAAGTGAGTTGGGGTTGTGATGAGCTGGGTAAATCCAAAGAGATTGATGCTTTGGACAGGGGAGTTTGCACTTAGTGGTTTCCAGTCAATATTCACATCACTTAGTATTACAGTTACATAGGGTATGTTTTGTGAGATCCATGACAATATGTTTTGAATAGAGATGTTTTTGCCATGTTCCAGATGGAAGCAATAGCAATTTTTTGTGGGTGTTTATGTGGCAGTTTGGTATTAATAATTCAAATTATTAGTTAATAATTAATAGCTCTACTAGACTAACAACGAAGTTACATTTTGCAGCCCTAGAGAACTGACCTCCTTGTTGAACTCCGCATATGTTTTTCTGATGCCTTCCCAAACAAACACTGCAGCCTCTCGATCTGGAAATTTATTTGTTGTTTCCTCTAGACACTGTCCCACAGTTTTTCCTATGAGTGGTATGTTGGATGTTCCATGGACATAGCTGGTAGTCAGTATGGGTCTCAAGGGAGGGCTTTCATTGTGGAATGTACTATGACAAAGAAAAAGAAACAGTGTAATCACACAGTTGTCAGGGTTAGGACTGCTAGCATACGCAACAAAACAATAATAGAAATAAAAATAATGGATGTCAGAAACGTAGTAAAATGATTGTATCAGTATTTGTTGTCTGCTGCAGAATGATACCTGAAAGTCTAATAATGCCATTTTTTTTCATAATCTGTCACGTTTTAGCTCCACAGAAAATTAGCCACAGAAACACACATTCTGTGAGCGGGAAGATTGTTGCTGCTGCAAGAAAAGCTGCAGTAATTAAGCAGCAAAACAGCACAGATCATGCAGCAGAGTACATATCATGTGAGTTAACAAAAGTATAAATGCAACCAACTAAAACCAAAACCATACATCCTTGTATACATTAAAACAGTGTGCAATTGACCAGCTGCCATATCTTATTTGCATTCTACCTGGAAAACAGTCTCTTCTCCTGACTGTAGTTATTCTAGTAAAGTAGATTACATAAACATGAGCTGCACTAAACATGTACATTAGCACTAGCACAATTGCAAAATATCATGCTGTAAAGAAAAACAAGTATAATACTGCAGGATTGTAGTTTCAGTCCACCTGGTTTTCTTCTACATTCCCTGTGTTTCTTTACACTGTTGGGGCTGTGAAGGAGTTTATCAGTAAATGCCAGCTAAATCAAATGGAGCTGTTTGTTCATCTCCAAGTATATTAGATGATCAAGACCTAAATAGTGGTGTGTTCTACAGTGATATCCTGAAGTAAATCTAATTACCACTTTGTAAGCTTGTAGGCTAGGGTGAGTTTATGTAGTATAGGAGATTGCAGATTACTAGTGATTTGACTGATAATGTAGTGTAGCATAATACAGAAACTAACATATCTGCTGGAAAGTTAGTAGAAATCCCTAAAACAAAGAATAAATGCAGGAATTGTTGTTACCTAGTATGTATTGACAAACTCTGAAATAAGCTACCTCATGCTTAAGACACATCCTTCTAAATAAATCCTTAAAATACTTCTCTTAAAAAAAATCTACAGATAAAATGGAATTGTATGACTTGTGTCACTTAGTACCTTATCACATTACTGAAAACTGAGTTCCAGCCAACTTTATTATTAATGTCCTAGGGTACAGTTTACTTAACAACTTACATCTAGTGATACACATTTAATTTAATTTAATTTTGAACCTCTGAAGCTTATGTTCTAGTTATATCTGTCATGTTTATATGTGCTGTTCTCTTTGAAAAGTGATTGTATATCTACACATGATCTCTGCAGCACTTCTTTGAGATGTGTATATCATGGTTATAGTTATAAAGGCCAAATAATAAAAGGGGCATTACCCCACAATCAAATTTATTGATTTTTAATTCTTTTATTGGCAACATTTGTGTTGGGGATTTTTTTCTTTTGTTACAGTTACAGTCATTTGAAGCATGCACATTTCTGACCTCTGCATTTCAAACAGTCTTTATAAATAAAGTATCAAATTAATATTTAATGAATATATGCAATGTAAATGATTATCGCAAATAAGTTCTTCTAAGTCATGTTTTATGATTTCTCATAATGTCCCAAAAAGGTTCTTCATGTATACTTGCTTTGGGCATTTTAATGCTTCTGGACTTTAACTCCATGCATTCCATGAAAATGGGTACTTCCCAGCTGGACATTTACAGGCAACAAATGTTCAACTCATTCCTTAAAAATAAATGAATATTAAATAATTCCAAAGATCGATTTAGGCCATAGGAGTTATTTGAGATATAAACATCATCTTTCAGATGAAAATTTTCTCTAGTTTGCATGTTTATTGAAAGTTTGTTTCAGTCCACATTTGCTCTAGATTTATACTTTCAAATCTGGTGAAAAGCAATTTAAATCTGAACCATGAAGTTTGAAAATCTCATGGTAGTGCCCCCCCCACACACACACACATCAGACACATCCGATATCTGGTTATGTTCACATTTTGTGACCTGGTTTAGTTGTTTTTCTTTGTTTTTCTTTTTCTTTTTATCTTCATTTTTCAATGGTTTAATAAGAAATAGCAGTGTTTATGGTACTTATATCCATCCTCATTAAATGAGCATCTATGAAAACCAGAAACATTTCCCCAGGGAATAAACCACCAAAGTTAAATGCAGTCTCGACTATGGCTTCTGAAATTCATTCTCATGAGGCAAAGGTATGTTCAATGGTTTGCCTGACATTCATCAGGCATCTTTATGACTTTTCTTTTACACTATGTCCATGCCAGGTCACCAAAGTTTCATAGGTTCATAGGTAAGAATTAGGTAGTCTGCAGATCATTACAAACCTAACCAATAAACCCTATTCAAAAGTTCCTTCAGCATGAAGAAGGGCAAAACAAAACAGACCAGAGAGAATTTGAAGATGCTTATGTTGTTACTCTGCTTGGCATAGCGTGAAATTTTGTTCCATATGTGAAGTATGTATATGAATATGAATCTATTATGCTAGCAGTTGTTATTTATCTGTTGAGGAAGGTTTTGTTCCTTCAACTGGGTATTAGAGGAACCATTTGTTATGTGTAGGAATAGGAGATCAAAGAGAGTTGGATCTTTTATGGCTCAAAAAGCTAGACATAGATCCCCATGGACATGTCTATAATTGTCAAAGTACAAAGAGAGGGCTACTTGTCTGTCCTGATAATTAAGATTTTTTTAGGCTACTGATGTTTTCATAGTTTCATAGGTGAATAATAGGCTAACAGTTTACTATCAAAATCCCAAACACAGATTCTCTGTAGATGAGAAATTGACTGGCAGATGGCCGATTCTCATGTTGTTGAGCATTACATGATAGAGAGTTCATATCAGTGAATGCCACTGTGCGTTCACTGGTATGAACTCGATGTACTGAATAGAGATCACAGTACAATGTGGATTAGGACACTCATCCCCTTCCTCACTGTAGTGCAATCTCAGAGTTGAGATATATATAGTTAGCAGGGGATGTGGGGGGCACAGCCCCCCACAGGGGGATGCAGAGGGCTTGCTCCCCTGCAAAAACATGATGTGAAGTGTAGAAATTCCACTAACCTGAGCTCCTATATGGACATTATGTTCACTATTTGGCAAAAATGTCGAATCTGCTGAATTCATTCAGGTGATTTGACATTTCCACCTCAGTAATATTTTGATATTTGACATTCCTGTTCACTGTTCTGAATGGATTTTGTTTGAATTTTAGAAGTGTTGATAGTAAACTTAGGCTAACTGCCCTGAAGGGCCATTTGGATGGTAGCTTGTTGTCCTATTAGATTAGATATTCATATTACCATTACCATGGGTTTTCGGCACATAAAAATCAACTACCAATCATTAGCGGTCGGAGTTCCGCTGTGGCGACCCCTAACCGGGAAAAGCCGAAAGACACAACAACAAAAACTTCTCATTTGTAAATTAATGTTTCTGGGGTCATACTGTTGAGTATTGAAAGGGGACTTGTTGTAAGATAAGGGATTTAGGTGTTGTCTCAGTCCACTGGGGGTCTACTTCAGAAGACTGAAAAATCAAAAGACTAAATCTCAAAATACTGAAAATGCAAAATACTGAAAACATTTTTAATGCAGGGTGGCAGACCCTCTGCACCCCTCATGTGGGGGACTGCACTCCCACATCCCCTGCTAATTATATATATCAACTCCAAGATTGCGCAACAGTGGAGAAGGGGCAAATTCCATATGTCAGTATTTTGAGTTTTCAGTATTTTGAGAGTCAGTCTTTTGTTTTTTCAGTCTTCTGAAGTAGACCCATCTATTGGTAGCAAAGGGGTGACTCCTGTAATATATTTCAAAAATTCACATTCATTAATGTACATTTCATTTGAATAGGGATAGAGATAAGCTTTGTTTTAAGGGATGGGCAGTCTGTTCCAGAGTATTGGTATCCTCCAGGTATGTACTTGTCCCCCCCAAACAATTTTGTTCATGTTGCAGAAGTGGTTGCTGTCTCAAGATTGGGTATTTCTGATACCATTTGATTTCCGGATGGGCCATAGGTGGGTCAGAGGATGTCAGTCACAGATCACCTCTTAATAATCCATAAAAAATTGAGTATACCAACAGGGTTTTTAGGAAGTCCATGTAGATCATATGTTTTAGTCTTTATATTCCCTTTGTGAGGAACCTATATGGGTGATCTAGTTGTTGCATATGTCTGGACAGATACTTACAAAAGGGGGCACAATATGATGGACCTGATGAGAGATATTCAGTGATGGGCCTGATGTAGCTGCACTATCTGCATTCTATCAAGTTAAGTGATATGTTTAGACAAGCACATGCCAAACGGAGCATTATATTCTATAATGGGTATAATGAGAAATGACTAGGGGGCAGTTAAGACTTCTTTAGATCTAGAGGAGATGACTTTGGAAATTGGATGAGCGCAATAGAGCACTTTCTGAACTATTACAGAGACACGGTTGGCAGAAAATAAGGATTTATCAACAAGTGTGCCTAGATCCCTTAAGACAGTGGTCTCAAACTCAAATTATCATGAGGGCTTTATGGGAACTAGCACAGTGAGCAGATGGTTGCAATCTCCAAAACACAAAGAAAGATAGTCAGCACAGCTAGAAATGTCATGTAGCAATTTCCCCTTACCTAGACTGATCTTGGTTTGAGTGCTACTTAAGGCCTGAGAGCCATGAGTCTGGGATCGCTACCTTATTGGCAATGTCTACAGAAGTATGTCTCCTATATGGTACGTGTTGCTTGTCCCTCTAGTTAAAGAAGATGAACAGGCAGTGTAGTTCATTCAGATGCGTTATTACATAGAAACACATCAGGATGGATAGGATCACCATAAAATATAAACAAACCGATTAACAGACAGACCTTAAATACATTTATGTTCACATCTCAACAACTTACTACACAATGGCAGTCAGGCTCACATGTGCTCAGTATGTATACACTTGTGCAAGCCCTTGGATAGCTTCTTAAAGATACATAAACACACATTGACCTACATCCTCCATCTTAAAAAAAGATCGACCTTAATAAAAAAAGATATTGCAGTTAGACGTGCATTAATATAGACATTAGGAATAAACACAACAGTTATGTCCAAGTTGCTGTGTATCTATAACATGGTCTGGAGATGCGACCAGATCTGATAGCATAACAATCAGGACTGGGTTTAGCAACAGGGAAAGTCTTCAGTGAACAACTCGTAACAGGAACTTCAGGATTCATCATAGAATCATAGGAGGTTACTAGGCAAATGGCCCTAGGGCCCTTACAAGCCTAGTCAAGAGATTATCCCCAAAAAAGAAACCTCAGTCAGCACCTGTCACCCCTGTCAATGAGGAACAAAGGTGGCACCCCTAGTACAAATTTGTGGTTTCCCATCCTCTCATCAAGGTTGTGCTTCAAGAAAGTCAGCAAGGTACTCTGATATGTATGGGAAGTCTATTCCAAAGATGGGGCAACCTCTGGGAGACAAACCTGTCTCTCCATCAGATTTTATTGATGTTCACATATTAGATTTAGGCCTGTCGAGTGGGTAATGCATGAGGACTTAGACTTACAGATATGGAGCATCTCTAGTAGGGCAGGGTCTGATATTGCCTTGTAGGCAAGACACAGGTCACCTCTGAGCAATCTGTATGATACCGATGAGAGTGATAGTGATTTCAGCCTGTCCACATAGGACAGGCGTCGGAGGCCATGGATTCTCTTTGTGAGGTATTTCTGTGGCCTTTCCAGTTGGTGCAGATGTTTGGAGAGGTACATACCAAACGGGGCATTATATTCAATTATAGGTCTAATGAGGGAGGAATACAAAGACATAATAACCTCCTTTTTTCTGGATGCAATCCCTTTACTTATGAACCTGAACCAAGTAAAAGCCTTTTCTGACCACTGCTGCCACATGATGGTTGAATGAGAGATTGTTGTCAACCTGAGTACCCAAGTTTCTCACCACAGGTTGCGTGCTTAGGGGGTTGCCATTGATGTGGTAATCATCAGGGGCCGTATTTTTGCCAAATTATATGATAAAACTTTTTTTGTGTTTAACTTAAGGCCATGACATTGGCACCAGTTATTTGTAGCTGTGAGAACCTCTTGCAGTATGTTAACATCATCTGGGGAGTCAATGACAGCACCAAACTTACAGTCATCTACAAACTTGGTCATCAACAGGCCCTTTGTCTTTGCCTGGACCTCTAAGAAGTAGATGCCAAACAGTAGGAGTCCCAGGACAGATCCCTGGGGAACACCACTAGTGACAGGTCTGGTGGCAGAGGTGATGGCACCTATTTTGACCTTCTGGGTCCTATCTATCAGTCAGTTGGCCACCCATCTAATGAGATAGGGATTAGCACCAAGTTGTGTTAGCTTTTTGATGATACCTGAGTGGGTGATTGATTCAAAGGCCTTGGCCAAATCAAGGTAAGCTGTATGTACTGACTTTCCCTCATCCAGGGCCTTGATGACAGTCTCAAAGAAGTCAACTAGGTTCAGTTGGCAAGATCTGCCCCTGACAAATCTGAACTGGGTGAGCTCAAGTGTTTGGAGATTGCCTATGTCCTTGTTTATGAGATCCATAATAATAATAATAATAATAATATGCTCCATGGCTTTACAGATCAGACTTGTCAAGCTATTGGGGCGATTGTTTCCTGGGTCAGTAGTGGCACCACCTTTGTGCAAAGGGATGACAGTGGCAGTTCTACACTCTGCTGGAATGAAGCATGTAATTAGGCTGTGGTTAAACAGGGTGCTCAATGATGAAACTAGTTCTTGCTGGAGATGGTGCAGAATACAGCCTGGGATACTATCAGGTCCCATGGAAGCTGTGGTCTTTGCCTTGGATAGGGCCTTTAACACTTACTCTATGGAGATGTGAGGTGTGGGACAAGTATCGGGGATGTTGACTGGGCCTAAGGGGGGTGATAGGGGGGTGAAGTTTGCACTGAACCTATCAGCTAACAGGTTGACTAAGTCAACAGGATCAGTGCAGGTGGTACCATTAAGTACTTATTTGGAATAAACTTGGTCTTTGCCATGGAGGTTTGCCATCACAAGAACAGGGATACTCTCTGAAACTTCTTCTGGTGCTGGAACACTGGACAACTCACTCTGAGATAAAGAGTCTTTCTCACAGGCTTTGTGCTGTGATATAGGCTTGGACACTGGCATCAAATGTTTCTGATTCCACCTAAATTCTACTCCATGGAAGTTTTACATCCAGGAAGAAAGAGGTCATTGTCTCCCTCTACTCTTCCATCATTAGGCCAATCATTGAGTACAATGCCCCGTTTGGCATGTACCTTACTAAACACCTGCAACAACTGGAGAGACCACAAAAGTACCTCACAAAGAGGATCCTAGACCTTAAACATTTCTCATATAAGGACAGACTCAAAAAACTCCAACTAGTCTCTGTCTTATATCTCCTACTTAGAGGCTTGACTTACAAAGCCATTTCTGACCCAGCTCTGTTAGAAATGCTACATCTAAAGAAATCCCAATCCCATCGAACCACACACTCCAGAGACCTCAACCTCATTACCACAATCAACAGAACATGCTGGAGGGACAGGTTCATAACCCAGAGACTGCCCATGCTATGGAATAGACTTCCCATACATGCCAAACAGAGCACCTCACTGGCCATCTTCAAGGGAAATCTTGATGAGTGGATGGGAAATGGAAAATTCACCCCAGGTATCACTCCAGTGGCTTTATTCAACAGAGGTACTGGGAACTAAGGTTGGGTGGCACAATGCCAGGGTAATCCTATGGGCTAGACTTGTAAAGACTCCAGGGCCATTAGCCTAGTACACAGCTATGAACCTATGTGATTTCACAATGTATGACCTCGGCTCTGAGCAAATATTCTTCAGGACTCCAATCTGATCATAACCTTTGGACATTTGCATCCTTACCACTTCTCCCTCATAATGGATTGAGTGGTTTGCTGGTCTTATGGTAACAGGATGTCTGGATAAAACATTTCTTCAACAGATTGTTTTTCACTGACCTGTTGCTTTTGACACATGGAACCAACAATTGACTACTAAATGGTAACGTGGTTTTGGTTTGTCTCAACAGAAGTCTCTAGGCAGTTGAACCAAGATGTTTATCACAAGGAATATTTCTAAGATTTAAAAGATTCAGAAAAACATCAGTATTTGTCTCATTTCAACTTCTCTAGTAACTGTTTTGCACTTTGAACTGCGTGTTCTACCAAACCATTTGACTGCAGATAATCTGGGCTACTCATGACATGAGTAAAGTCCCACTCTTCTGCAAATCTTTTGAGCTGTTGCCTTGTAAACTGTGTACCACTGTCAGAAAAAAAAACTTTGTGTGGATATCTGTGAACTGCAAAATGATGTTTCATCTTGTTAATGATAGCTTAGATACTAGATTAGGAAGAAGGTCAGTCTCAAACCAATTTGAGTAAGAGTCTACTAACACCAAAGAATGCTGGCCATTCCACTCAAAAATGTCGGTGGCTACAGTCAACCAAGGTAGTTCCGGAATCTGGTTTAGCTAAAGCAGTTCTTTCTGTTGATGTGACTTAGTACTATTAAACATGGAACAAGATGACAGTACTTTTTCAGTATCTTGTGACATAGAAGGCCAAAATACTAGCCCTCTCACCCTTCGTTTGGTAGAGTCTGCTGCTGGGTGACCGCGATGCAAGATAGTAATGTACTCTTGTTGCAAGGACTTTGGAACAATAACTTTAGGACCTTTCATGATGATACCATTGTCAAACAAAATCTCATCTCTGTATGGAAAATAAGGTTGTAATTTTTGAGGTAAACTAGATTGCTTTGATGGCCATCCTTGTTTGATAAAGGAGTTGAGGTTCTGTAAAACTGAATCTGTGGCTGTGTGATTTCTAAGTTCATCAAAATGTGTGGAAGAAAAATGTCTCACTTCCATGACTTCAAAATCAAGTTGCTCATTCTCATGCTGTTCTGTGGTTGTTTTGGGTGATCTGGATAATATTTCAGCAAGATAAAGACGTTTGCCTTTCTTGTAGACAAAATGAAAATTATACATTTGCAATTTCAACATCATGCATTGCAATCTGGCTGGAGCTGTATGCATTGGTTTTCTCAAAATAGTGACTAGCAGTTGTTTCAATCTGGATAAGTCTACCATAAACATAATCGTGGAACTTTGGACATGCAAACACAATTGCCAAATGTTCTTTCTCTATCTGAGCATACTGCATTTCAGTTTGGGTAAGAGTCCTGGATGCATAGGCAACAGGTTGACCCTCTTGTAGAATGACTGTACCAAGACCAAATTTAGAAGCATCACATGAAAGAGTAACTGGCTTGTGGGCATTGTAGTATCTGAGAGTTGGTGGACTAGCAATTTTCTGTTTCAGGACATAAAATGCTTTCTGGTTTTGTTCTGACCATAACCAAGATACATCTTTATGTGTTAGCTCTCTAAGTGGTGCTGATGTTTGACTCAAGTCTGGAATAAACTTGCCTAGGTAGTTAATTATGCCAAAAAAATTTTGCGGAGCTTGAACATTCTCTGCAGCTGACATCTCAAGAATGGCAGTTTGCTTAGAAGAATCTGGTTGTAAGCCTGCACTGGTAAATAAATGATTAACATAAGTGACTTCTTGTAGCCTGAATTTGTATTTCTGAGAAATCAGTGTAAAATTCACTTGACGTGCTCTTTTCAGAACTTTTCTGAGGTTTCTGTCATGCTCAGCTTCACCATTACCTCCTACTAGTATGTCATCTACTATAATAGCACAGGGATATCCAGAAAAAAATTTGCTCTATTGCATGCTGAAAGACTTCACTTGTAGAATTTATCCCAAATGGCATTCTCAGAAATCTGTACCTTCCAAACGGAGTACTGAAAGTAGTAAGCAATGAAGATTTCTTGTCAAGCAGAATTTGCCAAAATGTACTCTTTGCATCTAAGACAGAAAAACAGTGGTATTTGGCATAATAGCAGTGACTTCTTCAAGTGTACACATTGGATGATGAGATATTTTAAATGCCTTATTCAAATCTCATGGATCTATACATATTCTGATGTCATCTGAGCTTTTCTTATGAGCTTCCACCATCAAAGATACCCATTCAGTCGGTTCTCTACTGGACAAATCACACCTTGTTGCACCATTTTGTCTAGCTCGATTTTGATTCCGTCCTGCATGGCTACTGGAGCTTTTTGAGCTGGCCTGATAACTGGGCTGGCGCCTAGGTCTAACTTCATAGAATATACATCTGGAAGCTTGCCTAGTTTGTCTTTGAAAAGATTAGCATAGGAAGAAAACATATACTGGGTAAAATTAGAATAGTGGTCTTTTAAGCTAACATTGTGGACTTCTTATTAAATGAAAGCAGTCCCATTTTCAAAGTGTGTTTGAGCCCTAATAATGACTAGGCGTGCCTCTTGACCACATAAAATAACAAGTCGTAGCTTCTCCCAGCAGAGTAACATGAAAGCATTAATGAGCCTTTGGTTTGAATCTCTTCACCACCGTAAGCAACAAGCTTTGCACACTTTGCCAAATCAAGCTTCTCACCATTGCATACTCTCGCAAATGTTCTGCAGACATAACACTGCACTTTGAACCTGTGTCATCTTTGACCTCTATATGTCTTCCATTTATCTGAACAGTACAAAAAACTTTATTCTTTGCCCATAAATCTACTGCATTAACTGTTTCACTAAGCACTGACACACCATCAACATAAAATGTAGGGTCACAGCTTTCTAATTGATCAACTCATTTCTTGAAATGTTCCCTTTTAATAAAAGAATGTGCCTTTTGATTTACAAAACCTTATGAAATGATTCCACTTATTGCACCTATGGCATTGTTGACCAAAAACTAAGCACTTTTCTCTTTTAGACTCGTAATTTCCACCACAATTATGACAGTTAATGGAACTAGGTTGGGGCCCCTGCTTTGAGTTTACTGACTCACTCTTATGCTTCACTGAGACTGTGTGAACACTGGAATTTGTTAGAAAGCTCTGGGGTTTACAGTGAGTGCTGCAGGGGCTACAGCTGCTGCCATGTGTTTGGGCCTGTTTCTTTTAACCACATGCTGCATGCTATCAACATGAGCTTTAGAAGTTCCTGGAAACATGCTTTCTCACTTGTAACCATATTTGTGTGCTTTTCTGTGAGCTTGTATATCTGACAAATCTCAATGGCTATATTTAAAGTTAAATCACTGTCATGAAGCAAAAGCTTTCTCAAAGCATCATCTTTAATACCATACACAAGTCTGTCTTTTAGCAATTCATCCCTTAAATCGCCAAATCGGCACATTTTAGCCTTGTTTCTTAAGTTGGTTATATATGCTGTAAATGTTTCACCAGGCTTTTGATCTTTTGTGTAAAATAAGTGCCTTTCCATTGTAATATTTGTCTGGGGGTTACAGGGTTACACATTTCTCTAAATTTATGTTTTAAGCACTCAGGGTCCTCCCTTAACTCAGCAGATACAACAATATGATGGTTTTCCCCTCTCCAGCGAAGATAGCAGGTGCATACACAAATGAACATTCCCTTTCTATGGCTTCTGACCCAGCTAAATTAAGCAGAATAAATGCCTTTGAGCAGTCATCTTTATCAGAAAATGCAGCCTGTATGAAAATGTCATAATCTTGCTCAAACACGCTCCAGTTCTGTACAATATTAGTATCAAACACAAGTGCACTAGGTTTACAAAATAAATGAGCCTTTGGTTTGAATTCAAAATTCATCTGCCATGCCAACAAAGTATGCACAAACACACTGAAAATATGAAGTTCCACAACCACTTTGTGGGTTGTTGGGTTGTTATTCATAACTTTTTGACCCTGGTTTGGGTTGCTGTGTGGGTTGTCACACTGAAAATATGTTCCTTTTAATTATAAAGGAAAAAGCTTCTCTATGTGCTTAGAATAACATTTGAATTCTCAATCAACTCTTTTAAATACTGTACTTTGCAAAATATACTCTGAAATGGCTGTATTTTGTGAAATAACTGTACTGTAACATTGCACAAACATGTAAACACTTTAAATGCTTCAGATAATTCGGATAGCCTTATTTAATATGAAAAATATGTGCTGTATGAAAATGTGGTTGTTTCCCTTTATTTTGTTTTATGCAATACAGAATTTATTTCAAACATTGTCTGTAGTAATTTGAATATTTCTATCAATATCAGACATTTCAATTCATATAAATATCGTTTAGAGCATTTTGTATGCTTTGTTTTATATTTTGTGAATAAGAAATTATTTGAGCAAGTTTTAACATCTGAAATTCATTTCTGACCTGTTTTGCAAATTATACGTGTAGTAGGGATGATCCACTCCTGTGTATTCCTCCAGCACTAGCTAGATGCCTCTTGGATTCAAAATGGAGAAACTGGAACTCTTTCTGGCAACAAGTTGTTTTAACCATGCCACTTCTGACACCAAGTCGCTCATCCAACTTTCTCAACTTAGCTGCTGAGATCATAGCTCTCCCCTTCTGCATTCTAATCAGACACTCCATCCAAGAATCCTATGTACCACTCCTCTGAAAAAAAGCCTTCATCATTCCCTTACATAAAGGAGGCAACAACAATGACATCTCCAACATCCACCCCATAGCCATTATCTCCCCATCTCAAAAATACTTGAAAAATATATTCACCTACAACTCTTACCTTCCCTTTTAGACAATCATCTCCTTATTCCAACACAACTTGGTTTTAGACCCAGTCACAGTACCACCACTGCTCTCCTATCATTCCTCGACAATATCAACCATGCATGTGACTCAGGAACTATAGTATCTTCCCTTTTCTTAGACGTATCCAAGGCTTTTGATACCATTTCCTATACCTTACTACTGTCTAAGCTATCTTACCTTAATCTTTCATCCCCAACTATCAACTGGTTGTCTAGTTACCTCTCACATAGGCAACAGGCAGTTAAATGGAGCAAGTCCCCTAAAGTTCTATACGGGGCCCTTTACTTTTCAATATCTTCATAAACGACTTTCATCTTTGTATCCCAAATGCTAAACTCATGCAATATGCCGATGACTCTACAATCATTTGCTATGCTGAATCTTTCCCCAAACTGTTACAAGTAACTCAGGCCACCTTCAACAGCACAACAGGACTGAAGCTTGGATGCCAAACAATCACCTAGCTCTCAATGCATCCAAAACCAAAATCATGATTATTCACCCCATCTAAAAACACCAAAATAGACAAAAACTCCTTCTCTATAACAAGTCAAAATATGACTCCAATTGAAGTATTCTCCCATACCAAGCTTCTAGGAGTTCTTATTGATGAACCACTAAAGTTTGACATCCACCTTCAAACTAACATTACGAAAACTCACCAGAAAGTTGGCATGCTTTACCGCCGCCACAATCTCTATCTAACCTCTTCAACAAAACCTACCCGCTCTACTACCTACTTCCTCCCCTCTCTCATGTATGGGGCACCCATCCTTATCAATTTTCAAGCCACCCTTAAAACTAAACTGGCATCCTGTTACAATAACATCTTAAAGTTTGCTACAAGTGCCAAATCTTCCTCTTACCACTGTGACTCCTTACACTCGGCTAGAACTCCCCAACTATCTCTCCTTCATTCAACTCTCCACTGCCCATAAACTCATCTTCAAGCCATCTCAATGCCCATCTCTCTCTTCAACCCTTACCATGCACCTTCCAGACTGATCCCTCAGGTCTAATAAACAGAACCTACTGGAAGTGTATAAACCATTATGCACTTGTGACCAATTTCTTTTATCGTTCTCCCTAGCACAGAAATGGAACTCACTTCCTCCTCATATTCGAACTACCCAGAACCTCTCTACTTTTAATACCTTACTCCACTCTTATCTCTCTTCTAAATGGGGATGCTCCTGCTCCCACCCCTCCTAATCTCTATGCTATACTTCCACTGCTATCAGGTATACCTTCTGAAAACTTTACCTTCCACTCAGACATCCTAGTCTTCCTCCTTCTCCTGCCTCCTATAACTCCATACTCTCCCTCTTTTTTTTTCTTTTTTCACTTTAAATATTACAGGTTATCTACCTCCAGAAATCTTAATGCTTAATGCACCATCAATCTATAACTTTGGTATACTATACAGTTTTATTTTTATGTGTTTTAATTACTCCTGCTGACTTTTATTTCTGTAATATCCTGCATTAATTTTGATGTTATTCATTGATGGTATTGTGAAATTGTTTGTAATAACTTCTGCTGACTTTTTTCTGTATTATCCTGTATTAATTTTAATGTGATTGTTACTTGTACTGTTTCTGTATGTATGCACATGGAGCTTTTCTCCCTGGGCCCCCATTGAAAAGGGTTCATACTGGCCCAATGGACTTTCCTGGTTGATAAACTGCAAATATATGTATATGTATATATATATATATATATATATATATATATATATATGTATATATATATGTATATATATATAGGTCTACTTTGTTTCATTGAATCTAATTTCAGTTAATTTCACTTCACCCAAACCACGTCGCTGAAAACTCAAATTACTAAAAACTAATTTCACTGAATCTCATTTCTCTGAACTGCAGTTAGTATATATGGCACAGTATAGAGTACTGTAAGGCAAGTAAAAGGTATATGCTCTTTTCCCCACTATAGTGTGATTCTGGAGTTAGTATATGTAGTTAGGGGGTGTGTGGTGGCACAGTCCCCCACATTGGGGGGTGAGGAGCATAGCCCCCCACCTTGTCTGCTTTATATTGCATTTTACCAAAAACTTCAAAACAATACATTTTAAACAGTTTACCTTCATATGTTCATAAATGAAATATGTGAACGCACTATTGTGTGACTCAAAACTGTGAAAAACACAATGTCGAATGTCACCAAAGTTCAAAAATCAAAATCTGGAAAACCAGATTCGATGATTTTCAAACAAAAAATGTGAATACACATCATAATGCAGGGGGCAAGGCCCCCTGCGGCCCCCACACCCCCCTACTTTAATATACTAACTCCAAGATTGCACTACAGTGGGGAAAGGGACCATTTCCCTATCCCCGCTATAGTGCAATCTGCACCCGAAATACCAAATCTGCAATGAGCGAATGCCAATGTGCATTCCCTCATTGCACATTCAGACAAATTTTTTTTTGATTTTATGGATATTTGGGAACCCCCTTTCAACCTTCTTGTAATCGCCCATGTGCATCATGCACATATGAAGGTAAACCTTTTAAACAATAGATGTACATAGTTGCAACACCAATAACTAATTCTCTCCAGAATAAAATAGGTTCATAGGTAGGTACTAGGCTATTGTCCCTAGGGCCTAAATAAGCCTAGCCAAAAACGTACCCTGGCTTTCGCCACCCAAGAAAATTATTTTCCTGTGCCCCTGTCGAGCAAAGCCACAGAAGTGATCCCTGAGGTGAATTTCCTATCTCCCATCCAATCATCAAGATTTTTCTTAAAGAGTGCTTATGAGGAGCTTTGTTTGATATAGATAGGTAGTTTGTTCCTGAGTATGTACTTAAGTGGGGGGGGCTACACCACCCACACCCCCCAATGTGGGGGGCTGTGCGCCCCATACCCCCCTAACTATATATACTAACTCCAGGATCGCAAGGCATATACCTTTTGCTTGCCTTACAGTACTCTACACAGTGCCATATATGCTACTTGCAGTTTAGTGAAATGAGATTCAGTAAAATGAGTTTTCAGTAATTTGAGTTTTCAGTGAAGTGGTCAGGGTGAAATGAAATTATTCAGTGAAATGAGATTCAACAAAACAAAGTAGACTTATATATATATATATATATATATATATATATATATATATATATATATATATATATATATATATATATATATATATATATATATATGTATATATATATATATATATATATATATATATATATATATATATATATATATATATATATATATATATATATATATATATATATATATATATATATATATATATATATATCATGGCCAAAACAACAAGAGAAAATAAACGCTACAATATGCCACACGTTTTTGTCTAAAAAGCAGACTTCATCAGATGAACCATCACAGTTTATCATTACCTTAAATACCCTTATCAATTAAAAAGCACCAATCAACATCCTACATTAATTAATTAGTATATGCAAGTTCTAATTGTTAAAATGCCTATTGTAAAATACATCAAAACATAACTTTTCTGTCTCGAAAATATATTAATAATATTATCCTACCATTAAAATATCTCCTTTTTTAAAAATATATATATACCTTTGCTAATTTTCTTATAAGAATAAATGTATAACATATTTTGGTGCCATCTGCTGACCAAACATTTAAAAACAATTGAACATGTGTAAAAATGTAAAATATTCAAAGTAATGACACAAGTAAATGTTCCTTCCATCTACACCTTTGCTGCCCTAAGCTTTAATAGTGATTGGTCAGCTCTCCCAGCTTGTCAATCTACTAACATTGATCAGCCAATCATTGGGCTCAATTCTCGGTAATGGTTTGTTGCCTGGAAACCAGGAAACATTGAAGCTTATACCTCACCTCAGTGTTATGTTTAAATCATTGCCTCACCTCAGGCTTCGTGCCAACTGAGTGGTGCACAGCTACAGTTATTCCACTCCAGAAGGGGGGATCCACCTTGGATCCCAGGAACTACCGCCCCATTAGTCTGATGAGCCTGATCTGCAAGGCCATGGAATGTATTATCATGGAACTTATAAACATTGACATTGGCAACCTTCAAACATTGGACCCCACGCAGTTTGAGTTCATGAAGGGCTGATCTTGTCTCCTGAACCTGATTGACTTCTTTGAATCAGTCTCCAGAGCCGTGCACAAGGGTAAGGTGTTCCACACAGTCTATCTGGACCTCGCCAAGGCCTTCAACACCATCCCCCACTCTGGAATCATAGATAAACTTACTAAGCTAGACATTAATCCCTACGTCACTCAATGGGTTGTCAACTGGCTTACTGACAGAACCCACACTGTAAAAGTAGCCGACTCCAAATCCAGCTTCAGACAAGTGACAAGTGGAGTACCTCAGGGTTCAGTCCTGGGACCACTCTTGTTTGTCATCTACTTCTCTGAATTACAAGCCAACACTAAGGTACTCTGGCTAACAAAGTTTGCAGATGACTGCAAACTGGGAGCCATTATTGAATCCCCAAATGATGTGGATATCTACAAAAGGGCCTTATAGAAACAGATGCTTGGTGCCATAGCCATGGGCTCAAGCTCAATGCCAAGAAATTATATTTATCCCCTTTGGGAAAAAATATGTACCCATGAATTACCGCATAGGTGGCAGTACATTAAACACCGAAAGTGTGATAAGAGACTTAGGGACACAGGTCTCACCTTCGATAACCACATCACCACAACAGTCAAGAAATCCTCATCACTAAGGGCTTTTCATCCAGAAAAAAGTAGGTCATTGTCACACTCTACTCATCCCTCATTAGACCCATTATAGAATACAATGCCCCATTTAGTATGTACCTCTCAAGACATCTGTAACAAATGGAAAGGCCGCAGAAATACCTCACTAAAAGAATCACAGGCCTAAAACAGATGACCTATGCTGACAGTCTAAAAATATCCACCTATACTCTGTTGCATATAGTCTACTCAGAGGCAATCTCTGCTTAACATACAAGGCCATGTCAAACCCACAGCTGTTGGACATGCTACACTTAAAGAAATCCAATTCCCTCAGAGACACATGCTTCAGGGATCTAAACCTTGTCATCACAATGAACAAAACATGCTGGAGGGATAGGTTCTTGACCCAGAGGCTCCCCAGACTCTAGAATAGAGTGCCCATACATGTCAAGCAGAGGGTCTCTTTGGCCCTTTTCAAAAGGAACCTTGATGATTGGATGGGAGATAGGAAGATCACCCTGGGGATCACATCAGTCGCCCTACTAGACAGGGGTCCAGGGAAGTAAATACTGTGGGAAGAAATAGCCAGGGAATTGTTATGGCTAGACTTGTATAGGCCCTTGGGCCGATAGCCTAGTACCAACCTATGAACCTATAAAGTGAACTGGAATGGTGTAGAGGTGAACGGCTGAAACCATGGGGAGAAAAGGAGCAATTTGGCTCTGAAGTTAACTCAGGATATTGGATTTCCCAATGTGTTACTTTTGGAGAACAGTACTGATAAAGACTCCGCTTTTGCTGACCAAGTGGATAATGGAACCCGAACACAAACAGGTGACTGTGACATTTTTTCTAATGGCCTTAGGTACATTAATGGCAAATATAAAGACTTCAATTCCTGGCCTGAATACAAATGGTTTCCCGGTCTTGATATTGGTTCAGATGGGAAGCCGAGGGAAGGGCACAGGGATACTTTTAAAAACTCCCTGAATAAACTAACTGAATTGCTTATTAAATACAAAGCTTTACAAATAGACAATGAATATATATGTGAATGTTTGAAGAGGGAAATTTTTCTTTAAGGCCATAGGGTTATGAAATACCCTAACAATATTGTTAAAGGTTCTGATGGTCGCAAAGAATTATTGGAGATATTCAATAAATGTGGCCTGCATATTACTAATGACTGTAAAACAAAATTAGTTTATTTAAGTGAACTGCATTCTGAAATTGAAAAGTTAAATAGAGATGTTACTACTGACCTAATGTTCATAGGTTCATAGGTAAGTACTAGACTTTTGGACCTAGGACCTATAAAAGCCTAGCCAAAAAGGTACCCTGGCTTTCAGCACCCAAGAAAATTATTTTCCTGTGCCACTGTCGAGCAGAGCCACAGAGGTGATCCCCTGGGTGAATTTCCTATTTCCCATCCAATCATCAAGATTTTTCTTGAAGAGTGCTAATGAGGAGCTTTGTTTGATATAGATAGGTAGTTTATCCCAGAGTATGGGAAGTCTCTGGGACAGGAATCTATCCCTCCGGCATGTTCTGTTTATTGTGGTGACAAGGTTTAGGTCCCTAGAGCATTTAGCTCGGAGGGATTAGGATTTAAGTGGAACATGTCCAACAGCTCTGGGTTTGACATAGCTTTGTATGTTAGGCAGAGATCACCACTGAGTAGGTGATATGCTACGGAATAAAGCTGGAGTTTTTTGTGACTGTCTGTATAGAGCATCTGTTTGAGGCCGGTAATCCACTTTGTGAGGTATTTCTGTGGCCTTTCCAGTTCCAGTTGTTGTAGATGTCTTGTGAGGTACATACCAAATGGGGCGTTGTACTCTATAATGGGCCTAATAAGTGATGAGTAGAGGGGAAGAATGACCTCTTTTTTTCTAGATGAGAAACCTGAGAAACCTTTTGTGATGAGGTGTGCCACGTAGAAGGATTTCCTAACTACTGTGGCGATGTGATTATCAAAGGAGAGACTACTGTCCACCTGTGTCCCAAGGTCTCTTATCACACTTTTGATGTTTAGTATACTACCACCTATGTTGTAGTTCATGGGTACAGAGTTTTTACCAAAGGGGATGACAATGCACTTTTTGGCACTGAGCTTGAGCCCATGGCTTTGACACCAGGCATCTGTCTCAGTGAGGCCCTTTTGTAGGATGTCCACATCGTTAGGAGTTTTGATTATGGCTCCTAGTTTGCAGTTATCTGTGAACTTCATTAGCCAAAGACCTTCTGTGTTAGCCTGTACTTCAGAGAAGTAGATTCCAAACAGGAGAAGACCCAGGACTGAACCCTGTGGTACTCCACTTGTCACTGGTCTGAAGTCAGATTTGGAGTCTGCTACTTTCAAAGTGTGGGTTCTATTAGTGAGCCAGTTGGCAACCCATCTTGTGACATAGGGATTTATACCTAGTTTAGTGAGTTTATCTATAATTCCAGAGTGGGGGATGGTGTCAAAAGCCTTGGCAAGATCTAGATAGGCTGTGTGAACCACCTTACACTTGTCTACAGCTTTGGTGACTGCTTCAAAGAAGTCTATCAGGTTTAAGAGACATGATCTGCCTTTTACAAACCCAAACTGGGTGGGGTCCAGAGTTTGGAGATTACTAATGTCTTTGTTTATAAGTTCCATGATGATACGTTCCATAGCCTTGCAGACCAGGCTCATAAGGCTAATAGGACGCTAGTTCCCGGGGTCCGTGGTGGCTCCCCCATTGTGGAGTGGGATAACCGTTGCTGTGTGCCATTCAGCAGGCACAAAGCCTGAGGTGAGGCTATGACTGAACATGGTACTTAGGTGGGGTGCCAGTTCATTTTGTAGTTCATGTAGAACGCAGCCTGGGATGTTGTCTGGTCCCATGGATGCTGTGTTCTTGGCTTTGGGGAGTGTGGATTTTACCTGTGCAGCCATGATTACAGGAACTTTGCATTCTTCCGATATAGAGATGGGCTCTTTAGGGGGTGAGAGTGGGGTAAAGTTAGCACTGAACCTATCTGTCAGGATGTTGGTAATATCAGCTGGGTCTGTATATTTAGTGCCATTGTGCTGTAACTCAGAGCAGATCTGAGTGTTGCCATTGAGATTCTTGACATAGCTATAGAATGCTTTGTGGTTGTCTGTAGAATCAGTGGCGATTTTGTTTTCGTAACTAGCTTTGGAGGATTTTATCAGGGATCGCAGTTTCTTACTGAGGCTGACCAGGGAGCTCCTCCACTCGTGGTTTTTTACTCTCTTTTGCAACAGTTTCTTCCTTCTGTTGTGCAGTTTGTTTATGGCAGGGGACCACCAGATTAGCTTCCTTTTTTTGGAGGATAGCGTCTTGGTTCTGTTTGGGATAGCACAATCCATACATTCATGTAAGTGCTTATAAAGTGCAATTGTGTAGGATTCAGTAGTTGTAACAGTATTGTCCGTCTACATGGGTGTCATGAGGTTCACCACTTCTGTCTTAAGAAGCATGAAGTTGGCTTTAGAGAAATTTTTTACCATGGTTTCCTTAATGGGGGGTGAGGACAGGATGTGGATATCTAGGGTAATTAGCTTATGGTTGGATTGGACCAATGAGGCGTTGACTTC